>NC_079166.1:80707643-80880143 GCF_947568905.1 Ostrea edulis | reverse complement strand
AAGGTACTAAGCAATATGCTATTAATAAAGTAAAATTTCAATCTGCTAAGCAGGAAATTCCCACCGAAGTGCTGGTATATGGTACTGGTATATGGATTTAAGTATTCTTTCGCCATTTTCACGGTATTTGTGCAAATTATGTTGCACTAGGAGCAAAAAATAAAAATCCACATAGCACATTTTTGACATGTTGCCTAGAAAGTACAATATGTATGTGTACAAGAACCTAAATTTTTTTTTGTATAAACATTCTTATAAAAAAAGTTATTCCACGTCAGATTTTAGTAAACTTATGCAAAGATAATGTTCATGGCCAAATTTCTTATTGGTTTGGACTATGTACCAGAAAGAAGTAAATTAAAAAGAAAATGTTGTGGTTTTCTTTGAAAAAAAAAAAATCATATAAATGTCATACTAATATTTTTGCCCAATTTGTCTCCAATCTTTTAGGTTTATTTACATTTACAAATACTCATAAGACCTATATGATTATCATGTGAAAATGACATTGAATATTCCTAAATTCAAATTAATCTATCATAATATTCAGTATGTCTTCATTTCATTCTTCATAAATTTTGAAAATACATAGATATTTTTGTTGCGGACACTACAGGTCATCATACATTACATATCCAATATATTGTCATTTATTTTAAAATCAATGTTGATAAATGTTTCTTTCTCGACTAATTCACGTGTCGTAGGATCAACTCTGGAAAATTAGACATCAAAAGTTGTAGAATGGGTTTTATTTTAAATGGAATTACCATATAACATTGACCATTAATTTTCCCTCATTATATATTGTTATGCAGTTTCAAAAAATATTGATGGTGTCACAGATGTTCATTCTATTAAACATGTTCTAAGGAATGATTTTATAGATTAAATTTCATAAATTAAAGAATAGTGATGACTCTTGTTTTCTTTCAAATTTTATATTGTTGCGGACACTACAAATATACTGAAGTATTTCTGATTGAATCCATCTTTGATTTGATTGAAGTAAATTTAAAACCTTAACCTCCAACTTGTTTTCTTGAAAAAAATCTATGAAATCAAAAAGCTGTTGCGGACTCTACAGGGTTGCGGACACTACAAAACACAATATATCTGTCAGAAAACTTAGCAATACTGAGCTAGAGTCTGTTTCTTTGGTAGACACATTAGTAACTGTATTGCCTCTTACCAGTAAGAGTATAGAAGTTTAATTCATCAGGCATTCCAAAATATGCACATGTTGCGGACACTACAGAATGTTTGGGACATTTTTATGCCAGTTAGAGAAAAATGCGTAATTTTTTTCTGGCTTTGAATAACCCACTCAAACTTTTTTATGATGTTTCATTCAGTATTCAACTCAATTTTCAATGCAAAACAAAAGTTGAAATAATGAATTAACATGTAAATTTTTTTCTTGTAAGTTTAAACATTGGAATTTTATACAATTGCATGACGTACAGGCATTTTCACATATTTAAACATTATTTCGCTAATATTTTTTCGATTTACATACAGTAAATTGCATGTAAAAGTGGAATAACTTCTCACTGATCTGGTTTCTATTACCAAAAGCCTCTTCTATAAATCTCTTTGAACAAAAACTTGAAAATAAAGCCATTTTTGAGCTGTAACAGCATAACACACAAAATATCCCTTTTTTCAGTTGTACATGTATATCTTGAATATTTTTTTTAAATAGAACATGGGACTTTTATATATCATTGGATTTGTTAAAGGTACCATTTGGTCAATATTTGGTCATATTTGTTATGGGTTTAATCATATATATTGATGTAGAATGCATTATAACATTAGCAAGTATGATTTATCACCAATACTGTGAAAATCGCGTTTTGCATACGACCCTAATTTAACAAAATGCAGATGTGAATAACATTAATCTCAAGTTCGTTGTAGTGAATATGGGAAATTTCTTTCAACTGTAAGTAACAAAATAGTATAATCTATTTTGGTATATTCCCTATACTCTTTTTCATATGGAGTGCATTGAACAAAAAACGGGATATAACAACACATCTACACGTATAATTTACGTCATGCGGCTTATAAATGGGTAGTCCTTGGTGTCATATTAAAACAGTATAACAGCAAACACATTTTTTAATTTCGAAATATCACAATATTGAAATTTATTTTCTGTAAATAAGTAAATATACGGTTTACCTACCAATGAACAACAGTATGGGCTTCATCAACAACAAATAATCGGAAGGACTTGGATGATGACAACATATTCCGCCATTTGTCATTCTGTAAAACAGCTTCTGGTGAAGTGAAGAGAAATTGGTATTCACCAGCAAGGATCCCATCGTCCTCGTTCGCATCTTTACCAATGTAGGTTGCTGTAAATCCTTTTGATTTCAAAAATTCAGTCTGTTCCTTCATAATAGCAAGGAGGGGACTAACAATAAGTACGTGTGCAAGTTGTGGTTGGTACATGCGTTCGTAAAACAAAGGAAATGCCATGTAACAAGAGTGATTTTCCACCACAAGTTTTCAGGGAGAGGAACACATCCCGATTATCTAAAAGACTACTAATTGCCTTTTCTTGTTGAGCACTTAGCTTTTCCACTTCAAAAACTTCTCCGACTTTCGTCAATAATGGCGCTTCCATACTTGATTGTTTTCCGAATATCATTTTGAAAGGTGTTACGTGATTGGTCGGGCTCTCCGAGTAAAGTTTACTCGGACGTGATTTGATTGGTTACCCCCGTCATGCATAATTAATGAGAAACGAGCAAAAATAGCATCAGACAACCACGGGTATGAGGGAGCTTGAGTGGACTCAAAACCGTGGTTTGCGACGATGCGTCCGAGTCTTCTTACCGGTTACGGAAAAGGACGAGCGCGTGATCCGATTGTACATACACGAAAGTGCTATGACGTCACAGTAAGTATTATAAAATTGAAAAGCAACAAAACATTTGAGAAAGGTAAGAGTCTAATAATAAAATGAACAATACTTACCCGACCTTGTGGACACATCCTAAAATATGACAATGCGTACAATTAAATATTTGGTATTAGTATTGAAACAGAATTTTAGAAATGTTTGTTCACAAAGCTGTCAACATCTGGCCTAAGTGAATACAAACAAGAAATATTACAGTGAGTAGTTAATCGTAAATACATCAATATTGTTATAATCAGTTATAATAACACGTTCTTTGCATACAAGACATTAATTATTAAAGACAAAAATGTCCCCTTTTGTTTGTTCCGTGTGATACATAAGTATTCAGTTTATTCTTCCATAAATTTTCTCTAAAGCGAGGATAAATGTTATCTTCGTAAAGTTTTTCAATTCCTATTATAGAATAATCGCCAATACTATGAGAATCCGTATAGAAATGAAATGAAAATATCCCTGATTGATAATAGATAACTGAAAAAAATGTAAAAAAAAAAAAAAAAAAAAAAAAAAAAATTCTTAATAATTGACTTCTGGCATTATCATATTTGTTACATACAAAGAAAAAAATTATATGAGTCCTCAGGTAAACCACAAGAGCAATTGGGACTTCCAATGATATTTTTTTCTAAATAAATCATAATTCAAAATGCAGTTATGTCTGAGTTTGGTGTGAATGATGTTTTATTGAAAGTATATTTTAGATATTTTATTGAAAGTAGACATTAACGGCAAACTGACAACTCAACTGTATGACAAACGGGATGATTTCAGTTTCTCCATCGTCAACTTCCCATTTTTATGTAGCAATATTCCATTATCACCTGCATATGGTGTTTATATATCTCAACTGATTCGATATGCAAGAGCTTGTTCTGTGTATAGTCAGTTTTTAAATCGAGGTAAGCTACTGACAAACAAGTTGATGGTACAGGGGTTTCAACAGTCTCGATTGAAGTCAGCATTTTGCAAATTCTATGGTCGTTATAACGATCTAGTTCGTCAATACAATCTCGCATTGGGTCAAATGCTGTCTGACGTGTTTCATACTGATTGTTAAGCCGTTCTTGGCACACTGATTTTGACTGCGGATAACTCCGTTTACCTGATCAGGATATGGGGCTCACGGCGGGTGTGACCGGTCAACAGGGGATGCTTACTCCTCCTAGGCACCTGATCCCACCTCTGGTGTGTCCAGGGATCCGTGTTTGCCCAACTATGTATTTTGTATTGCTTGTAGGAGTTATAAGATTGATCCCTGTTCGTTATCTTCACCTTGCATGTTAAGTTTTCTATTTTCATAATAAAAAATATGAGGGTTTGGTGGGGATATTTTAAATACTGTTTTTAAATCTAATTTGTTCATTATTGTCTACAATGCATTTACATATATATTTGTATATTTATATATAAACACCCTTAAATGGATTGAATAGCCAAAAATATGCTGAACATGCGTCGAATTATTTATTTTATTTGAAAATTGAATACATTTTATCACAATGTAATCATATACACTCTCCCGATGATCAATGTTTTTTTTATTGAACATTTCATCTTTCTGTCACGTATTATCATGCAAACCAATTATCCCAAACATTACTTGTAGAAAATAAAGCTCTTTAAAAATCTATAAATTCTAAGTAACTTGAATTACTATAATAGAAATGTTATAATTAATCAAACAAAATCAAACACTAGCATTGAATTCTTTTTAAAAAGATCAGCTTGTGAATAGTAATGGTGAAATCTATCATTATCTTTAAACGGCCAAACCTTCTTTGTGCAATACCATGTGAGGTCCCACCTCATTCGGAGGGATGCCGTATGAAACATGTTATATGGACTTTCTGTATTGGGGAACCTTCAAATTTTTGCATATGATCGGTTTTTAAATCAAGGCAGGTTAAAGACAAATAAGTTGATGTTACAGGCGTTTAAGCAGTCTTGTTGAAAGTGATAATCACCATTTTCGCAAATTCTATGATCATTATAACGATCTAATTTATCAATACAACCTGTCATTAGGTTGAATTCTGTCCGATGTGTTTCATACCAATTGTTAGGCCGTTCTTTACATTTTTATTTGTATATATACAATGTTATGATACATATATATTGATACAAAGTGACATATAGGTCCGTTTGGGCCGGGTGTTCAATGGTTTATGTACTTTGTAAAATGTTGTGAAAATTGTATTTTAAAACACATGTCACTATAATAATATATTACTTACTTTACTTGGGAGTCCGGGCTAGAATAGGTCCTTAGCACCCCTTGCTTGTCGTACGAGGCGACGAAATGGGGGCGAGCCTTTGGATGAGACCGCAAAAACCGAGGTCCCGTGTCACAGCAGGTGTGGCACGATAAAGATCCCTCCCTGCTCAAAGGCCGTAAGCGCCGAACATAGGCCTAAAGTTTGTAGCCCTTCACCGGCAATGCATCGCCACCTCTCCATGCAAGGTGAAGATAACGAACAGTGATCAATCTCATAACTCCTACAAGCAATACAAAATAGATAGTTGGGCAAACACGGACCCCTGGACACACCAGAGGCGGGATCAGGTGCCTAGGAGGAGTAAACATCCCCTGTTGACCGGTCACACCCGCCGTGAGCCCCATATCCTGATCAGGTAAACGGAGTTATCCGCAGTAAAAATCAGTGTGCCAAGAACGGCTTAACAATCGGTATGAAACACGTCAGACAGCATTTGACCCAATGCGAGATTGTATTGACGAACTAGATCGTTATAACGACCATAGAATTTGCGAAATGCTGACTTCAATCGAGACTGTTGAAATCCCTGTACCATCAACTTGTTTGTCAGTAGCTTACCTCGATTTAAAACCTGACTATACCCAGAACAAGCTCTTGCATATCGAATCAGTTGAGATATATAAACACCATATGCAGGTGATAATGGAATATTGCTACATAAATGTGGGAAGTTGACGATGGAGAAGCTGAAATTATCCCGTTTGTCATACAGTTGAGTTGTTAGTTTGCCGTTAATGTCTACTTTCAATAAAATATCTAAGTATGAAGCAGAAGTGGACGACTCTGTGGTGTCCTTTATTTCGAGCTCACAGGGATATATCAAATCGACATATGAATGAAAGCTATCATTGTTAATAGACAAAACGTCATCGATATATCTAAAAGTCGAATTGAAGGTCACACAGAGAGATTTTTTCTTCTCACGTAGAAGTCTCCATATGAGTGAAAAATTCTCTAGTGGGACGTTAAACAATATACAACCAACCAACATACTAATTGTGACTACAGATTACTCCGCTTACCTGACCAAAATAAAGGGCTCGCGGCGGCTTTGATAGATAAACAGGGGTGCTTACTCCTCCTAGGCATTTGGTCTAACCTCTGGTTTCTCCAGAGTCCCGTGTTTGCTCTATTTTAAACGCTGTGTTTTTTATAGGAATTATGAGTGTTATCACTCTTCGCTTTTTTCACCTTTTCATCTGTCTTACATGCATTTTTTACTTTGTGTATTTTTTTTTCCAATCCATTGTCTAATCACAATGTATGTCATAGACATTAATTGTTTATTATGTGAACTTTATAGGAAGTGAAATCTCCCTCCTTGATCGGTAACATTTCAGAACTGACTCTAGAGATAAAGAATTACAATGGCGTATGTGAGTATGGTTGTCTTTGTATTTCCATCATCAACTTCCCATATTTATGTAGCAATATTCCATTATCACCTATATAATTTTATGGTGTTTATGCCCCTCAACTGATTCGATACGCAAGAGCTTGTTCTGCATATGATCACTTTTTAAATTGAGGCAGACTGCTGATAGATATCCTGATGTTACAGGATCTTCAACAGTCTCGTTTAAAGTCAATATTTCACAAATTCTATGGTCGTTATAACGATCTAATTTACAAATACAAATTGTCATTGGGTCAAATGGTATATGACGTGCTTCATATCAATTGTTAGGCCGTTTTTTATATACCGATTTTGACTGCGGAGAATTCCGTTTACCTGATCAAGATATAGGGTTCACGTCGGATGTAACCGATCGACAGGGGATGCTTACTCCTCTTAGACACCTGATCCCACCTCTGGTATGTCCAGGGCCCCGGGTTTGCGCTACTCTTAATGTTGTATGTTTTATAGGAGTTATGAGATTGATCACTTCGTTATTTCATGTTTTCATAAAAAAGCATCCCTCTCCTTCTTTCAATATATATGCACATTTGGATTGAATTATTATCTGCATAGTGTAGTACATGATCGTTGACTATGTGATCATTTTTGTGCGTCTTTCATCTTCAACTTATTACTTCTTCTCAGATACTACTGGTAAAAATATATGTAATTCTTTTCCAGACCTGGACACCAAACAAATAAAGTGAGTGCAAAGCAAAAACAAAATGAAGGTCAAAGTATATGGTAAAACAAGTCAGAAATAGTTGAATTGACCGCAACCGAAGTGGAAAGATATTGAAAATTGACCACACAGCATTGTATAACTCTTGATCAAGGTCATCCAAGGTCGAGTTCAGTATATAAATTATGATTATTGTTTAGGTTATAAATATCTTTTCGAGATATCATAGATACACAAACATGTACTTTATACAAAGAATTCTTGCGACCACACAGTTTGTCATAGTCCAAATTTAAATTCAAAGTGTCTTGACAATAATCAAGCTTAAGGCCACTGATTTAGAAGTGTTAAAACTTGGTGTGGGAGATGACTGTTATGATTTATGTCAGTCGGCAATTGGTAAATTTATTAAAAATATTTTACATGCGATAGCTATAATTGGAGGGACAGCTGAAACTTCAATTTGGCACAAATGTTGCTTTTGATCAGGCAGATATTGTGGCTCCAAACTGTTCCGTATTAGTCAATATTTCAAGGTCACTGAAAAAGGTTAGATCGAATAGCTTGTTTAGAAGATGATTTTACAATAAAACAAAAACGTTGAAAATCCTTAAACGTCACTTCCGATCATTGAAACGGAAACCATTTGACATACGCAATTCATGCCAAAATAATAATGGTAATTACATGTAATAATAATAATAATAATATATATCAGATAGTTTGATATAGTTTGATATATAACTATTGTCAGATGACTGTCAAGACCCAAAGTCCCTTGATAGAAGTGGTGTTTATGTACTCTCTTGACAATGAAGGTTTCATTGTCTTTCAGGTTTCGCTGGTCAATCTGAAGAAAAAAATTGTAAAGAATGAAGATTTCTCCTTGACAGCCGAGTGCGATGTGGACCAATTTGATGAAGAAGGGTACTTACATTTTAGAGAACTTTGATGTACAATGGTGAACAAATATGAAAAAATTAAAGAAACTTACCAGGATAATGATTCTTACAATTAATGAAAATATTTTTTGGATAAATTCTTTGACGCTGAGACATTGGTGTAGGTAAATTAAGATGACGTTCCCATTTCTTTACAGCAGAATAGAACAACATAGATAGCAGAGAAGGGGAAAAAATCACAATAATTACCAATACTGTTACAGCAAATAAAATTTCAATTCATTAAAATATTTCATAAACTCGGAAAACTGTAAGATTATGAATGCTATATCATTTGTGGGTACAGTACATGTACATAAATAGAACTAAATACAGGTCATTATAGTACTACATGTAACTATCATGAAATATAAAAATGTTGTGTTGTTTTGTTCACAGTGGGGTCGCTATCAACTTTCTAGAGAAACCTCCCCAAGTACCTCCCCAAGAAGGAGACGAAATAATTTTTCACTTCAACCCAAGGCCTAAACCTCCTTCAAGAATAATCCTGAACACGTTTCGTAAAGGCCAATGGGGAACAGAGGTGATCCTGGAGGGCAACAGTGTTAGAACACAAATTTTCAAAAAGATGTTTGTGCTGTCTTTAAAGGTTCTTTCTCACGATGGAGGTGGAAGCGAATTTTTGGTGTTTCTGAATGGATCGCTGTTGACGACGTATAGATGTCGTCTTGATATCACCAAAACTGAGTACATCGGCTTTTCCCCAGCTCTTCGCGTTGTAGCACATAAGAACTTTAAAGAAGAGGCAAAGTTGTAAACAACTTCCTTCTGATATCAATTTCGAGATGCTGTTCTGTAACATATATTATCTAACGTAACTTTGAATATCTTCGTAGAATTAAAAATTGTCCAATTAAAGCGATGTTTATTCTATATTGGTGTATTATTAGCATGCATTTCAATAAACACATTCAATCCATGTTGAACCAGTTAAATTACTGTGTACAACGTTATAATGTTCCTCGGAAACTTCTTCTTCCTCCTCCTCCTCCTCTTCTTCTTTTTTCTTCTTCTTCTTCTTCTTCTTCTTCTTCTTCTTCTTCTTCAGGTCTTCCGTTTGTAATGGAAAACCTTATTGTTATTGTAAGATTTTTTTCTCTATTATTATTTTTCTTACAGTTTTTGTGCATGGGATTTCTCGGATATGACCTGACCGATTTTTTGTGAATTTTTCAAGAGTGGCAGATATTATTTCACTTGAACTCGATACATTTTCTTGTATTTTGATTACGTCACTTATTACATGTACGTAACATATTGACGTTTTCCCGACTTTTAGAGGGTCACTTTGTCCTTGAGTGTTCTCAGAAACTATAAAAGATATCAACTTGAAATCACCGATTTTAAAGGAAACTTGGTAGACGTGACATAACGTATTGAAGCCAAGTTATTTGTTTTTAAGTTCTGCAACAGCTGGTGTCTGGAACATGGTCATTGATTACGTTATCAGATATATGTAGGGGAATAACGTATGTAACTTTGATGTTCTAGATCTCTTACACGAAAAATATTTTGTATAGCACTATAGAACACAAAGTACTCAACATGTTATTCTAAATAATGCGCAGACTTCAAAATTATTTTGGAATGTCAGCATATGGCCTCGTTTTAAAACGTAAACAAAGGTAGTGATTGTTCCTTCGCCAAACGCTCGATCGCCAATTAGAAGTGATTATGATGGGGTCTTTCGGATATGACCTCTGTCGCAGCAGGCGTTGACACGTTAAAGAACCCTCACTGTTACGGCTCATGAGCACTAAGAATAGGTCTAAATTTGTGGTACTTCACCTATAACTGGTGACTTCTCAATATGAATAAACAATTTTCAAAGGGGCGTCAAACAAACATCATATGAGGGATTTTAAATGAAATATTAGCAGGTGGTACTGGGATTAGTGGCTAATTTTATTGTAGAAGTATTTTACCAGAGAATCAAATGCATATCGTCCCTATTAATTAGTTTATATTTGGTACAAGATACATAATTTTGACAGCATATGTCAGAAGACGTAATCGACTCCGAATGCTTTGGAAATAATCAGACATCATGCCTCTAAATGTGGATCTCGTATTTCAGAATTTTTTAAAGAATTTATTCTAATTTAATTGATGGCAAACAAGTGTTTTTCTTCTTTCTTTTATCTTTAGGAACCGTGGAATTCCTTCTAATACTGACGAGTACATTCACCTACTAGTGTCTTGATTTGAATATCGATTTGCATAAAGTATTTCATTTATTGCACGAATTAATCGAATTGATGCGCGCATTAATTGAATTGTTGCTCTCTTCAATTGACTTGTAACGTGCACCAATTCAATAATTTGTTTGAAGAGAGCAACAATTCGATCATTGCGCGCATCAATTCAGCAGAAAGAATTATGTTATCAATAATTTAATTAATGCATGCAATAATTCAGAATGGAAGATAACATGAATTATTGGAAGGTATCTTTAATTGAATTGTTGCGCGCATCAAATGAATTAATGGTATCTTCAAATAATTAAAGATACTAGTACATGTATCTTCAATTATTTCAGGTTATATTAATTTTGCGTTCCATACAAAATGTGTCTATGAGAAAACAGTGCAAAATTAAGAAAAATGGTACCCCAAAAACATTAAGAAATAGATATCTTCTTTTATCCATTTTTAAAAAGAGGATTGTCAGTAGCATTTAACGTGAAATTATTATCAGTTGATACATGCAACATACTTATTTTATCATTTTTAATTGTTACTTAGATATATTATTTGAAGAATAAACAATCAAACATAAGATTGAACCTATAATTCTAGAAGGGTGGAATTACCTTAACAAGAAATGATTGTAAAACAGTTATGCCCCCATGATGTAAAATTGAAAAGGGTTATACACATGCATCATTTAATTGATAGTAGTGCCAAACCATTTCAAAATATTGAGCAGACAATATCTTCCTATGTTCGGAGTGGACTAACCATGTGACCTAACAATGAATAGGGGTCATCTACTCATTATGCTATACCTGTTCACCAAGTTTGGTGTCTATCAAGTAATTGATTCTGTAAGGATACAGGAGACAATACATTACTATGTCCAGTTTAACCCTTGACATTGGACCAGGTGACTTCAAAATCAACAGGGGTCATCTACTCCTCAAGATATACCAGTGTACTAAATTTGATGTCTGTCAAGCAAATGGCTCTCCAGATATTGAACAGACAGTATATTCAAATGTCCAGATTGACCCTTGCCCTTTGACCATGTGACCTCAACGCCAATAGGGCCATCTTCATTTGAAGATGTACCAGTGCACCAAGTTTGATATCTGTCCAGCCAAGGGTTCTCTAGACATTGAGCGGTCAGTATATTTCTATGTCCAGTTTGACCCTTGACCTTTTACCATGTGATCTCAAAATAAATAGGGGTCATCTACTCCTTAGGATGTACCAGTGTACCAAATTTGATGACTGTCAAGCAAACGGTTCGCAAGACGTAGAGCGGACAGTGTCTTCCTATGTCCAGAGTAGATTGACCCTTAATCTTTGGACCTAAAAATCAATAGGGGTTCTCTTCTTCTCATAATCAAAAAAACACATGTAATATCATTACGATCAAGTGAATGGTTTTCAAGATATTGGGCGGACAACATGTGGTCTACCGATCGAAAGACCGATAGGTGCAAAGCAATATGCCACTCTTCATTGAAGGGGGGGGGATAATTATTTGTATTATTACTATACGATAGTTTAGATCATTTGTCTTGTTACAAAGAATGAAAGTACGCCAACCAAGCAGCTCCAGTCTGATGTACAGTGCATGCGCAAAGATTAATCTTAGATACTTCGTGCACACTGCCTAGACATACAGGTATATAACGAAGGAATAAAGGATATTCTTCACATTTATCTATTTAGGGAATTCAGATTACAACTGACCGAGATAACTATGCATCACTGTTTTCTCTAGATAGTGGTCCAAAAATATAACGTCAGTGCATCAGCCTGTCTTTCATACACGTGTACGTGCAAATGTACGAAAGGCGTCGGAATACAGATATTGTTAACATCTATTCAGATTACGCATGTACTACCACATAATCAAACCTGTTTGTATTTTTAAATACAGGGATATATATGATGAATGTAAATGTATTTAAAGGAATAAAAGAAATCGGCCCTGTCCGCAGGCCGAAAAATAGAAATACATTATTTATGAATATAATACGCACGTGCAAAAGTCATATCCGTACACAAGAAGCCCGGAACAAATTATTCGGACTAAATTGAGCATATTCTATGTTTTGATCTGCAAACAGGAACGAATGTTATGCTTAGCGTACCCAGCCCTTTCCGTTTATCATGCAACTTTTCTTTTTTATAACTTGCTTGTTTCCACGTGCTATGATTTCATGGTTGAAACGCGGAATATCATAAACCATTGTCAAAATCAGCAAACGCAAAGTTATCATATTGTAAATATTGTATAAACTACCATCCGGGAAATTCAACATTTTACAATATGACATTACTTTGACGTTTCTCATTATTTTCTATTAGGCCTGCTTGTAACCTTCATTTACTTGTGTATTTTAAACTGTTTTATAACAATTTAGTTGTAAAAGTAAGATAACTATATTTAATTTCTTCAGTTTGTATCGCTGATTGTGTATTTTGAACTATTTTATACATGTAACAGTTTAGCTGAAAATAGTAAGATAACTATTTGATTTCTTTAATTTGTATCTTTAGACGAAAAGAATTTTGATTTACATCTGATCCAGCTTCTGTAATTCCGTGAGACACGGGTCATTAGATTTGTAACAATCATCAGAAATAAATTATACAACATGCAAATTTTCTCATACCTTCTATCTCTCTCATGGCAGAATTTAAGATACGAAATATATATTGTCGTAAAAAAAACAAGAAAGAAGTGATCTTAAGCTAGAAAATTCGAAATAAATGACAATGTAGGTAAAATTGATCATTAGATTGTTAGATACATAGATTATTAATTCTTATAGCATAGCAGATCTAGACATTCTTCATTCTATTGATTTGAGTTCAAATGTTTTAGGGAATGCATTGAACACAATTAAGAAAATATCTTCGAAATTGTTAAATGCAACAAAAAATACAAAACCAAATCAAGGGGAAAAAAAACCCTATCAACCAAAAAAAAAAAAAAAAAAAAAACCAAAAAAAAAAAAAAAAAAAAAACAAAAACCGAAGCAAACAATCAAACAAACAAAACACCAAAATATGATTTTTTAAAAAATGGATGCTTGGGATGATGTATATTTTTTGGCTTAGTTTGGTTGTAATAAGTCTTAAAAAAAAAAACACCTTAAAAAATCGGGGACATGTACATTTGCTACAAGTAGAATGAATGTTCAACAGTGGAAATATATATATATATATATAAAGCACGGAAATAGCAATGAACTCTTAAATGAACATAACTGCCCTAAGTGAAGATATATTTAATATAAAGCACAGAAAATTTCACTTTATTTGGATACCCACTTCCGCCCCTACCCGGGGTTGAACTCACGACCTGCGGAACCAAATCTCCTAGCAGCATGTTACAAGCGCACTAGACCGCTCGACCATCTAGGCAAGTCAAAAAACTTGCTTTCGATGACGATGGAATTCTCGCCATGCTGTCACACGCAAGACGGTCATTGAGAATGGAAAAATGTTTGGATACCCACTTCCGCCCCTAAATAACTGTATCCCATAGACACAGAGAAACATAGACACAGAGAAACACAGACACAGAGAAACACAGATACAGAGAAACACAGACACAGAGAAACACAGACACAGAGAAACATAGACACAGAGAAACATAGATACAGAGAAACATAGACACAGAGACACATAGACACAGAGAAACATAGACAGAGAGACACACAGATACAGAGAAACACAGACACAGAGAAACATAGACACAGAGAAACATAGACACAGAGAAACACAGATACAGAGAAACATAGACACAGAGAAACATAGACACAGAGAAACATAGATACACAGAAACATAGATACAGAGAAACATAGACAGAGAAAAACATAGACACAGAGAAACACAGACACAGAGAAACATAGACACAGATAAACATAGACACAGAGAAACATAGATACACAGAAACATAGATACAGAGAAACATAGACAGAGAGAAACACAGACACAGAGAAACACAGATACGGAGAAACACAGATACAGAGAAACACAGATACTGAGAAACATAGACACAGAGAAACATAGACACAGAGAAACATAGATACAGAGAAACACAGACACAGAGAAACATAGACACAGAGAAACATAGATACAGAGAAACATAGACACAGAAAAACATAGATACAGAGAAACATAGACACAGAAAAGCATAGACACAGAAAAACATAAATACAGAGAAACACAGATACAGAGAACCACAGACACAGAGAAACACAGATACAGAGAAACACAGATACAGAGAAACATAGACACAGAGAAACATAGATACAGAGACACATAGACACAGAGAAACATAGACACAGAGAAACATAGACACAGAGAAACACAGATACAGAGAAACACAGATACAGAGAAACACAGATACAGAGAAACATAGATACAGAGAAACACAGATACAGAGAACCACAGACACAGAGAAACATAGACACAGAGAAACATAGACACAGAGACACATAGACACAGAGAAACATAGATACAGAGAAACATAGACACAGAAAAACATAGATACAGAGAAACATAGATACAGAGAAATATAGACACAGAGAAACATAGACACAGAAAAACATAGATACAGAGAAACATAGATACAGAGAAACATAGACACAGAGAAACACAGAGAAACACAGATACAGAGAACCACAGACACAGAGAAACATAGACACAGAGAAACATAGACACAGAGACACATAGACACAGAGAAACATAGACACAGAGAAACATAGACACAGAGAAACACAGATACAGAGAAACACAGATACAGAGAAACACAGATACAGAGAAACATAGATACAGAGAAACATAGACACAGAGAAACATAGACACAGAGAAACATAGATACAGAGAAACATAGACACAGAGAAACACAGACACAGAGAAACATAGACACAGAGAAATACAGATACAGAGAAATACAGATACAGAGAAACACAGATACAGAGAAACATAGATACAGAGAAACATAGATACAGAGAAACATAGATACAGAGAAACACAGATACAGCGAAACATAGACACAGAGATACATAGATACAGAGAAACATAGATACAGAGAAACACAGACACAGAGAAACATAGATACAAAGAAACATAGACACAGAGACACATAGATACAGAGAAACATAGACACAGAGACACATAGACACAGAGAAACATAGATACAGAGAAACATAGACACAGAGAAACATAGATACAGAGAAACACAGACACAGAGACACATAGACACAGAGAAACATAGATACAGAGAAACATAGATACAGAGAAACATAGATACAGAGAAACATAGACACAGAGAAACATAGACACAGAGAAACATAGATACAGAGAAACATAGACACAGAGAAACATAGACACAGAGAAACATAGATACAGAGAAACACAGACACAGAGAAACACAGACACAGAGAAACACAGACACAGAGAAACATAGATACAGAGAAACATACACACAGAGACACATAGATACAGAGAAACACAGATACAGAGAAACACAGATACAGAGAAACATAGATACAGAGAAACATAGATACAGAGAAACATAGACACAGAGAAACATAGATACAGAGACACAGAGAAACATAGACACAGAGAAACATAGATACAGAGAAACACAGATACAGAGAAACACAGACACAGAGAAACACATACACAGAGAAACATAGACACAGAGAAACATAGATATAGAGAAACACAGACACAGACAAACATAAATACAGAGAAACATAGACACAGAGAAACATAGATACAGAGAAACATAGATATAGAGAAACATAGACACAGAGAAACATAGATACAGAGAAATACAGATACAGAGAAACATAGATACAGAGAAACATAGATACAGAGACACAGAGAAACATAGATACAGAGAAACATAGACACAGAGAAACACAGACACAGAGAAATACAGATACAGAGAAACACAGACACAGAGAAACACAGACACAGAGAAATACAGATACAGAGAAACATAGATACAGAGAAACACAGACACAGAGAAACATAGATACAGAGAAACATAGATACAGAGAAACATAGATACAGAGAAACATAGACACAGAGAAACATAGACACAGAGAAACATAGATACAGAGAAACATAGATACAGAGAAACATAGATACAGAGAAACATAGACACAGAGAAACATAGATACAGAGAAACATAGACACAGAGAAACAAAAAAACAAAAACCGAAGCAAACAATCAAACAAACAAAACACCAAAATATGATTTTTTTAAAAATGGATGCTTGGGATGATGTATATTTTTTGGCTTAGTTTGGTTGTAATAAGTCTTAAAAAAAAAAAAACACCTTCAAAAATCGGGGACATGTACATTTGCTACAAGTAGAATGAATGTTCAACAGTGGAAATATATATATATATATATATATACATAAAGCACGGAAATAGCAATGAACTCTTAAATGAACATAACTGCCCTAAGTGAAGATATATTTAATATAAAGCACAGAAAATTTCACTTTATTTGGATACCCACTTCCGCCCCTACCCGGGGTTGAACTCACGACCTGCGGAACCAAATCTCCTAGCAGCATGTTACAAGCGCACTAGACCGCTCGACCATCTAGGCAAGTCAAAAAACTTGCTTTCGATGACGATGGAATTCTCGCCACGCTGTCACACGCAAGACGGTCATTGAGAATGGAAAAATGTTTGGATACCCACTTCCGCCCCTAAATAACTGTATCCCATAGACACAGAGAAACATAGACACAGAGAAACATAGACAGAGAAAAACACAGATACAGAGAAACACAGATACAGAGAAACACAGACACAGAGAAACATAGATACAGAGAAACACAGACACAGAGAAACATAGACAGAGAGAAACATAGATAAAAAGAAACATAGACACAGAGAAACATAGATACAGAGAAACATAGACACAGAGAAACACAGACACAGAGAAACATAGATACAGAGAAACACAGATACAGAGAAACATAGACACAGAGAAACACAGACACAGAGAAACATAGATACAGAGAAACACAGACACAGAGAAACATAGACACAGAGACACATAGACACAGAGAAACACAGACACAGAGAAACATACACACAGAGAAACATACACACAGAGAAACATAGACACAGAGAAACACAGACACAGAGAAACATACACACAGAAAAACATAGACACATAGACACATAGACACAGAGAAACATAGACACAAAGACACATAGACACAGAGAAACACAGACACAGAGAAACATACACACAGAGAAAAATAGATACAGAGAAACATACACACAAAGAAACATAGATACAGAGAAGCACAGACACAGAGAAACATAGATACAGAGAAACACAGATACAGAGAAACATAGATACAGAGAAACACAGACACAGAGAAACATAGATACAGAGAAGCACAGATACAGAGAAACATAGACACAGAGAAACACAGACACAGAGAAACATAGATACAGAGAAACACAGACACAGAGAAACATAGACACAGAGACACATAGACACAGAGAAACATAGACACAGAGAAACATAGAAACATAGACACAGAGAAACATAGAAACATAGATACAGAGAAACACAGATACAGAGAAACACAGACACAGAGAAACATAGATACAGAGAAACATAGATACAGAGAAACACAGACACAGAGAAACATAGATACAGAGAAGCACAGACACAGAGAAACATAGATACAGAGAAACATAGATACAGAGAAACATAGATACAGAGAAACATAGACACAGAGACACATAGAAACACAGACACAGAGAAACATAGATACAGAGAAACATAGACACAGAGAAACATAGACACAGAAAAACATAGACAGAGAGAAACACAGACACAGAGAAACATAGACCCAGAGAAACATAGACACAGAAAAACATAGAAACATAGACACAGAGAAACATAGACACAGAAAAACATAGACACAGAAAAACATAGATACAGAGAAAAACAGACACAGAGAAACATAGACACAGAGAAACATAGAAACATAGACACAGAGAAACATAGAAACATAGATACAGAGAAACACAGATACAGAGAAACATAGATACAGAGAAACACAGACACAGAAAAACATAGATACAGAGAAAAATAGATACAGAGAAACATAGATACAGAGAAACATAGACACAGAAAAACACAGACACAAAGAAACACAGACACAGAGAAACACAGACACATAGAAACATAGACACAGAGAAACATAGAAGAGAGAGAGAGAGAGAGAGAGAGAGAGAGAGAGAGAGAGAGAGAGAGAGAGAGAGAGAGAGAGAGAGAGAGAGAGAGAGAGAGAGAGAGAAAGAGAGAGAATCACAGAGAGGCAGACAAAAAGTGACAATTTTTGTTTACATACACTACAAAGGAGGTTTCTTTACATGTATTACAAAGGAGGTTTGTTTACATGCATTACAGAGGAGGTTTGTTTACATGCAATACAGAGGAGGCTTGTTTACATACATTACAGAGGAGGTTTGTTTACATACACTACAGAGGAGGTTTGTTTACATACATTACAGAGGAGGTTTATTTACATGCGTTACAGAGGTTTGTTTACATGCATTATAGAGGAGGTTTGTTTACATACATTATATAGGAGGTTTTTTAACATGCACTACAGAGGAGGTTTGTTTACATACATTACAGAGGAGGTTTGTTTATTACAGATGATATTTGTTTATATGCATTACAGAGGTGTTTAGATGCATTACATAGGAGGTTTGTTTACATACATTACAGAGGAGGTTTGTTTACATACATTACAGAGGAGGTTTGTTTACATACATTACTTAGGAGGATTGTTTACATGCACTACAGAGGAGATTTGTTTACATGCATTACAGAGGAGGTTTGTTTATTACAGATGAGATTTGTTTAGATGCATTACATAGGAGGTTTGTTTACATGCATTACAGAGGAGGTTTGTTTACATGCATTACAGAGGAGGTTTATTTACATGCATTACAGAGGAGGTTTGTTTACATGCATTACAGAGGAGGTTTGTTTACATGCATTACAGAGGAGGTTTGTTTACATGCATTACAGAGGTTTGTTGATATGCATTAAATAGGAGGTTTGTTTACATGCAATACAAAGGAGGTTTGTTTATTACAGAGAAGTTTTGTTTATATACATTACAGAGGAGGTTTGTTTACATGCATTACAGAGGAGGTTTGTTTACATACATTGCAGAGGAGGTTTATTTATATACATTACAGAGGAGGTTTGTTTACATGCATTACAGAGGAGATTTGTTTACATGCATTACATAGGAGAGTTGTTTACATACATTACATAGGAGGTTTGTTTACATGCAATACAGAGGAGGTTTGTTTATATACGTTACAGAGGAGGTTTGTTTACATGCATTACAGAGGAGGTTTGTTTACATACATTACAGAGGAGGTTTGTTTACATGCAATATAGAGGAGGTTTGTTTACATGCATTACAGAGGAGAGTTGTTTATATACATGACATAGGAGGTTTGTTTACATGCATTACAGAGGAGAGTTGTTTATATACATGACATAGGAGGTTTGTCTACATGCAATACAGAGGAGGGTTGTTTATATACATGACAGAGGAGGTTTGTTTACATACATTAGAGAGGTTTTTTATACATACATTATAGAGGAGGTTTGTTTACATACACTACAGAGGAGGGTTGTTTACATACACTACAGAGGAGGTTTGTTTATATACACTACAGAGGAGGTTTGTTTACATACATTATAGAGGAGGTTTCTTAACATGCACTACAGAGGAGGTTTGTTTACATACATTACAGAGGAGGTTTGTTTACATACATTATAGAGGAGGTTTTTTAACATGCACTACAGAGGAGGTTTGTTTACATACATTACAGAGGAGGTTTGTTTATTACAGATGAGATTTGTTTATATGCATTACAGAGGTTTGTTTAAATGCATTACATAGGAGGTTTGTTTACATGCATTACAGAGGAGGTTTGTTTACATACACTAGAGAGGAGATTTGTTTACATGCATTACAGAGGTTTGTTAACATGCATTGCATAGGAGGTTTGTTTACATGCATTACATAGGAGGTTTGTATCGATGCATTACAGAGGAGGTTTGTTTACATGCATTACAGAGGAGGTTTGTTTACATACATTACAGAGGTTTGTTTACATGCATTATATAGGAGGTTTGTATCGATGCATTACAGAGGAGGTTTGCTTACATACATTACAGTGGAGGTTTGTTTACATACATTACAGAGGAGGTTTGTTTACATGCATTACAGAGGAGGTTTGTTTACATGCATTACAGAGGAGGTTTGTTTACATACATTGCAGAGTAGGTTTATTTACATACATTACAGAGGAGGTTTGTTTACATGCATTACAGAGGAGGTTTGTTTACATGCATTACAGAGGAGGTTTGTTTACATGCATTACAGAGGAGGTTTGTTTACATACATTGCAGAGGAGGTTTATTTATATACATTACAGAGGAGGTTTGTTTACATGTATTACAGAGGAGGTTTGTTTACATGCATTACAGAGGAGATTTGTTTACATGCATTACATAGGAGAGTTGTTTACATACATTACATAGGAGGTTTGTTTACATGCAATACAGAGATGGTTTGTTTATATACATTACAGAGGAGGTTTGTTTACATGCATTACAGAGGAGGTTTGTTTACATACACTACAGAGGAGGTTTGTTTACATGCAATACAGAGGAGGTTTGTTTACATGCATTACAGAGGAGAGATGTTTATATACATGACATAGGAGGTTTGTTTACATGCAATACAGAGGAGGTTTGCTTATATGCATTACAGAGGAGGTTTGTTTATATACAATACAGAGGAGGTTTGTTTACATACATTATAGAGGAGGTTTCTTAACATGCACTACAGAGGAGGTTTGTTTACATACATTACAGAGGAGGTTTGTTTATATACACTACAGAGGAGGTTTGTTTACATACATTATAGAGGAGGTTTGTTTATATACACTACAGAGGAGGTTAGTTTACATACATTATAGAGGAGGTTTCTTAACATGCACTACAGAGGAGGTTTGTTTACATACATTACAGAGGAGGTTTGTTTACATACATTACAGAGGAGGTTTGTTTACATACATTACAGAGGAGGTTTGTTTACATACATTATAGAGGAGGTTTTTTAACATGCACTACAGAGGAGGTTTGTTTACATACATTACAGAGGAGGTTTGTTTATTACAGATGAGATTTGTTTATATGCATTACAGAGGTTTGTTTAAATGCATTACATAGGAGGTTTGTTTACATGCATTACAGAAGAGGTTTGTTTACATACACTAGAGAGGAGATTTGTTTACATGCATTACAGAGGTTTGTTAACATGCATTGCATAGAAGGTTTGTTTACATGCATTACATAGGAGGTTTGTATCGATGCATTAGAGAGGAGGTTTGTTTACATGCATTACAGAGGAGGTTTGTTTACATACATTACAGAGGTTTGTTTACATGCATTATATAGGAGGTTTGTATCGATGCATTACAGAGGAGGTTTGCTTACATACATTACAGTGGAGGTTTGTTTACATACATTACAGAGGAGGTTTGTTTACATGCATTACAGAGGAGGTTTGTTTACATGCATTACAGAGGAGGTTTGTTTGCATACATTGCAGAGGAGGTTTATTTACATACATTACAGAGGAGGTTTGTTTACATGCATTACAGAGGAGGTTTGTTTACATGCATTACAGAGGAGGTTTGTTTACATGCATTACATAGGAGGTTTGTATCGATGCATTAGAGAGGAGGTTTGTTTACATGCATTACAGAGGAGGTTTGTTGACAAACATTACAGAGGTTTGTTTACATGCATTATATAGGAGGTTTGTATCGATGCATTACAGAGGAGGTTTGCTTACATACATTACAGTGGAGGTTTGTTTACATACATTACGGAGGAGGTTTGTTTACATACATTACAGAGGAGGTTTGTTTACATGCATTACAGAGGAGGTTTGTTTACATACATTGCAGAGGAAGTTTATTTACATACATTACAGAGGAGGTTTGTTTACATGCATTACAGAGGAGGTTTGTTTACATGCATTACAGAGGAGGTTTGTTTACATGCATTACAGAGGAGGTTTGTTTACATGCATTACAGAGGAGGTTTGTTTACATACATTACAGAGGTTTGTTTACATGCATTATATAGGAGGTTTGAATCGATGCATTACAGAGGAGGTTTGCTTACATACATTACAGTGGAGGTTTGTTTACATACATTACAGAGGAGGTTTGTTTACATGCATTACAGAGGAGATTTGTTTACATGCATTACATAGGAGAGTTGTTTACATACATTACATAGGAGGTTTGTTTACATGCAATACAGAGGAGGTTTGTTTATATACATTACAGAGGAGGTTTGTTTACATGCATTACAGAGGAGGTTTGTTTACATACATTACAGAGGAGGTTTGTTTACATGCAATACAGAGGAGGTTTGTTTACATGCATTACAGAGGAGAGTTGTTTATATACATGACATAGGAGGTTTGTTTACATGCAATACAGAGGAGGTTTGTTTATTACAGAGGAGGTTTGTTTACCTAAATTAGAGAGGTCTTTTTTACATACACTACAGAGGAGGGTTGTTTACATACACTACAGAGGAGGTTTGTTTATATACACTACAGAGGAGGTTTGTTTACATACATTATAGAGGAGGTTTCTTAACATGCACTACAGAGGAGGTTTGTTTACATACATTACAGAGGAGGTTTGTTTACATACATTGTAGAGGAGGTTTTTTAACATGCACTACAGAGGAGGTTTGTTTACATACATTACAGAGGAGGTTTGTTTATTACAGATGAGATTTGTTTATATGCATTACAGAGGTTTGTTTAAATGCATTACATAGGAGGTTTGTTTACATGCATTACAGAGGAGGTTTGTTTACATACATTACAGAGGTTTGTTTACATGCATTATATAGGAGGTTTGTATCGATGCATTACAGAGGAGGTTTGCTTACATACATTACAGTGGAGGTTTGTTTACATACATTACAGAGGAGGTTTGTTTACATGCATTACAGAGGAGGTTTGTTTACATGCATTACAGAGGAGGTTTGTTTGCATACATTGCAGAGGAGGTTTGTTTATATACGTTACAGAGGAGGTTTGTTTACATGCATTACAGAGGAGGTTTGTTTACATGCATTACAGAGGAGGTTTGTTTACATGCATTACAGAGGAGGTTTGTTTATATACGTTACAGAGGAGGTTTGTTTACATGCATTACAGAGGAGGTTTGTTTACATACATTACAGAGGAGGTTTGTTTACATGCAATACAGAGGAGGTTTGTTTACATGCATTACAGAGGAGAGTTGTTTATATACATGACATAGGAGGTTTGTTTACATGCATTACAGAGGAGAGTTGTTTATATACATGACATAGGAGGTTTGTTTACATGCAATACAGAGGAGGGTTGTTTATATACATGACAGAGGAGGTTTGTTTACCTACATTAGAGAGGTTTTTTATACATACATTATAGAGGAGTTTTTTTTTACATACACTACAGAGGAGGGTTGTTTACATACACTACAGAGGAGGTTTGTTTATATACACTACAGAGGAGGTTTGTTTACATACATTATAGAGGAGGTTTCTTAACATGCACTACAGAGGAAGTTTGTTTACATACATTACAGAGGAGGTTTGTTTACATACATTATAGAGGAGGTTTTTTAACATGCACTACAGAGGAGGTTTGTTTACATACATTACAGAGGAGGTTTGTTTATTACAGATGAGATTTGTTTATATGCATTACAGAGGTTTGTTTAAATGCATTACATAGGAGGTTTGTTTACATGCATTACAGAGGAGGTTTGTTTACATACACTAGAGAGGAGATTTGTTTACATGCATTACAGAGGTTTGTTAACATGCATTGCATAGGAGGTTTGTTTACATGCATTACATAGGAGGTTTGTATCGATGCATTACAGAGGAGGTTTGTTTACATGCATTACAGAGGAGGTTTGTTTACATACATTACAGAGGTTTGTTTACATGCATTATATAGGAGGTTTGTATCGATGCATTACAGAGGAGGTTTGCTTACATACATTACAGTGGAGGTTTGTTTACATACATTACAGAGGAGGTTTGTTTACATGCATTACAGAGGAGGTTTGTTTACATGCATTACAGAGGAGGTTTGTTTACATACATTGCAGAGTAGGTTTATTTACATACATTACAGAGGAGGTTTGTTTACATGCATTACAGAGGAGGTTTGTTTACATGCATTACAGAGGAGGTTTGTTTACATGCATTACAGAGGAGGTTTGTTTACATACATTGCAGAGGAGGTTTATTTATATACATTACAGAGGAGGTTTGTTTACATGTATTACAGAGGAGGTTTGTTTACATGCATTACAGAGGAGATTTGTTTACATGCATTACATAGGAGAGTTGTTTACATACATTACATAGGAGGTTTGTTTACATGCAATACAGAGGAGGTTTGTTTATATACATTACAGAGGAGGTTTGTTTACATGCATTACAGAGGAGGTTTGTTTACATACACTACAGAGGAGGTTTGTTTACATGCAATACAGAGGAGGTTTGTTTACATGCATTACAGAGGAGAGATGTTTATATACATGACATAGGAGGTTTGTTTACATGCAATACAGAGGAGGTTTGCTTACATGCATTACAGAGGAGGTTTGTTTATATACACTACAGAGGAGGTTTGTTTACATACATTATAGAGGAGGTTTCTTAACATGCACTACAGAGGAGGTTTGTTTACATACATTACAGAGGAGGTTTGTTTATATACACTACAGAGGAGGTTTGTTTACATACATTATAGAGGAGGTTTGTTTATATACACTACAGAGGAGGTTTGTTTACATACATTATAGAGGAGGTTTCTTAACATGCACTACAGAGGAGGTTTGTTTACATGCATTACAGAGGAGGTTTGTTTACATACACTACTGAGGAGGTTTGTTTACATGTAATACAGAGGAGGTTTGTTTACATGCATTACAGAGGAGAGTTGTTTATATACATGACATAGGAGGTTTGTTTACATGCAATACGGAGGAGGTTTGTTTATTACAGAGGAGGTTTGTTTACCTACATTAGAGAGGTTTTTTTTACATACACTACAGAGGAGGGTTGTTTACATACACTACAGAGGAGGTTTGTTTATATACACTACAGAGGAGGTTTGTTTACATACATTATAGAGGAGGTTCCTTAACATGCACTACAGAGGAGGTTTGTTTACATACATTACAGAGGAGGTTTGTTTACATACATTATAGAGGAGGTTTTTTAACATGCACTACAGAGGAGGTTTGTTTACATACATTACAGAGGAGGTTTGTTTATTACAGATGAGATTTGTTTATATGCATTACAGAGGTTTGTTTAAATGCATTACATAGGAGGTTTGTTTACATGCATTACAGAGGAGGTTTGTTTACATACACTAGAGAGGAGATTTGTTTACATGCATTACAGAGGTTTGTTAACATGCATTGCATAGGAGGTTTGTTTACATGCATTACATAGGAGGTTTGTATCGATGCATTACAGAGGAGGTTTGTTTACATGCATTACAGAGGAGGTTTGTTTACATACATTACAGAGGTTTGTTTACATGCATTATATAGGAGGTTTGTATCGATGCATTACAGAGGAGGTTTGCTTACATACATTACAGTGGAGGTTTGTTTACATACATTACAGAGGAGATTTGTTTAGATGCATTACAGAGGAGGTTTGTTTACATGCATTACAGAGGAGGTTTGTTTACATACATTGCAGAGGAGGTTTATTTACATACATTACAGAGGAGGTTTGTTTACATGCATTACAGAGGAGGTTTGTTTGCATGCATTACATAGGAGGTTTGTTTACATGCATTACAGAGGAGGTTTGTTTACATGCATTACAGAGGAGGTTTGTTTACATGCATTACATAGGAGGTTTGTTTACATGCATTACAGAGGAGGTTTGTTTACATACATTGCAGAGGAGGTTTATTTACATACATTACAGAGGAGGTTTGTTTACATGCATTACAGAGGAGGTTTGTTTACATGCATTACAGAGGAGATTTGTTTACATGCATTACAGAGGAGATTTGTTTACATGCAATACAGAGGAGGTTTGTTTATTACAGAGGAGGTTTTTTTATATACATTGCAGAGGAGGTTTGTTTACATACATTACAGAGGAGGTTTGTTTTTTACAGAGGAGGTTTGTTTACATACATTACAGAGGAGGTTCGTTTATTACAGTGGAGGTTTGTTTACATGCATTACAGAGGAGGTTTGTTTATATACATTACAGAGGAGGTTTGTTTACATACATTACAGAGGAGGTTTGATTACATACACTACAAAGGAGGTTTGTTTACATGCATTACAGAGGAGGTTTGTTTACATACATTGCAGAGGAGGTTTGTTTACATACATTTCAGAGGAGGTTTATTTACATACATTACAGAGGAGGTTTGTTTACATGCATTACAGAGGAGGTTTGTTTACATGCATTACAGAGGAGGTTTGTTTACATGCATTACAGAGGAGGTTTGTTTACATGCATTACATAGGAGGTTTGTTTACATACATTACAGAGGTTTGTTTACATGCATTATATAGGAGGTTTGTATCGATGCATTACAGAGGAGGTTTGCTTACATACATTACAGTGGAGGTTTGTTTACATACATTACAGAGGAGGTTTGTTTACATGCATTACAGAGGAGGTTTGTTTACATGCATTACAGAGGAGGTTTGTTTGCATACATTGCAGAGGAGGTTTATTTACATACATTACAGAGGAGATTTGTTTACATGCATTACAGAGGAGGTTTGTTTACATGCATTACAGAGGAGGTTTGTTTACATGCATTACAGAGGAGGTTTGTTTACATACATTGCAGAGGAGGTTTATTTATATACATTACAGAGGAGGTTTGTTTACATGTATTAGAGAGGAGGTTTGTTTACATGCATTACAGAGGAGATTTGTTTACATGCATTACATAGGAGAGTTGTTTACATACATTACATAGGAGGTTTGTTTACATGCAATACAGAGGAGGTTTGTTTATATACATTACAGAGGAGGTTTGTTTACATGCATTACAGAGGAGGTTTGTTTACATACATTACAGAGGAGGTTTGTTTACATGCAATACAGAGGAGGTTTGTTTACATGCATTACAGAGGAGAGTTGTTTATATACATGACATAGGAGGTTTGTTTACATGCAATACAGAGGAGGTTTGTTTATTACAGAGGAGGTTTTTTTTTACCTACATTAGAGAGGTCTTTTTTACATACACTACAGAGGAGGGTTGTTTACATACACTACAGAGAAGGTTTGTTTATATACACTACAGAGGAGGTTTGTTTACATACATTATAGAG
The DNA here is from genome assembly GCF_947568905.1 of Ostrea edulis. Taxonomy (NCBI): domain Eukaryota; kingdom Metazoa; phylum Mollusca; class Bivalvia; order Ostreida; family Ostreidae; genus Ostrea; species Ostrea edulis. Next base: position 80,852,176 of record NC_079166.1, on the reverse strand, counting down.
GAGGTTTCTTAACATGCACTACAGAGGAGGTTTGTTTACATACATTACAGAGGAGGTTTGTTTACATACATTATAGAGGAGGTTTTTTAACATGCACTACAGAGGAGGTTTGTTTACATACATTACAGAGGAGGTTTGTTTATTACAGATGAGATTTGTTTATATGCATTACAGAAGTTTGTTTAAATGCATTACATAGGAGGTTTGTTTACATGCATTACAGAGGAGGTTTGTTTACATACACTAGAGAGGAGATTTGTTTACATGCATTACAGAGGAGGTTTGTTTACGTGCATTACAGAGGAGAGTTGTTTATATACATGACATAGGAGGTTTGTTTACATGCAATACGGAGGAGGTTTGTTTATTACAGAGGAGGTTTGTTTACCTACATTAGAGAGGTTTTTTTTACATACACTACAGAGGAGGGTTGTTTACATACACTACAGAGGAGGTTTGTTTACATTCATTACAGAGGAGGTTTGTTTACATGCATTACAGAGGTTTGTTAACATGCATTGCATAGGAGGTTTGTTTACATGCATTACATAGGAGGTTTGTATCGATGCATTACAGAGGAGGTTTGTTTACATGCATTACAGAGGAGGTTTGTTTACATACATTACAGAGGTTTGTTTACATGCATTATATAGGAGGTTTGTATCGATGCATTACAGAGGAGGTTTGCTTACATACATTACAGTGGAGGTTTGTTTACATACATTACAGAGGAGGTTTGTTTACATGCATTACAGAGGAGGTTTGTTTACATGCATTACAGAGGAGGTTTGTTTGCATACATTGCAGAGGAGGTTTATTTACATACATTACAGAGGAGGTTTGTTTACATGCATTACAGAGGAGGTTTGTTTACATGCATTACAGAGGAGGTTTGTTTACATGCATTACAGAGGAGGTTTGTTTACATACATTGCAGAGGAGGTTTATTTATATACATTACAGAGGAGGTTTGTTTACATGTATTACAGAGGAGGTTTGTTTACATGCATTACAGAGGAGATTTGTTTACATGCATTACATAGGAGAGTTGTTTACATACATTACATAGGAGGTTTGTTTACATGCAATACAGAGGAGGTTTGTTTATATACATTACAGAGGAGGTTTGTTTACATGCATTACAGAGGAGGTTTGTTTACATACACTACTGAGGAGGTTTGTTTACATGCAATACAGAGGAGGTTTGTTTACGTGCATTACAGAGGAGAGTTGTTTATATACATGACATAGGATGTTTGTTTACATGCAATACGGAGGAGGTTTGTTTATTACAGAGGAGGTTTGTTTACCTACATTAGAGAGGTTTTTTTTACATACACTACAGAGGAGGGTTGTTTACATACACTACAGAGGAGGTTTGTTTATATACACTACAGAGGAGGTTTGTTTACATACATTATAGAGGAGGTTCCTTAACATGCACTACAGAGGAGGTTTGTTTACATACATTACAGAGGAGGTTTGTTTACATACATTATAGAGGAGGTTTTTTAACATGCACTACAGAGGAGGTTTGTTTACATACATTACAGAGGAGGTTTGTTTATTACAGATGAGATTTGTTTATATGCATTACAGAGGTTTGTTTAAATGCATTACATAGGACGTTTGTTTACATGCATTACAGAGGAGGTTTGTTTACATACACTAGAGAGGAGATTTGTTTACATGCATTACAGAGGTTTGTTAACATGCAATGCATAGGAGGTTTGTTTACATGCATTACATAGGAGGTTTGTATCGATGCATTAGAGAGGAGGTTTGTTTACATGCATTACAGAGGAGGTTTGTTTACATACATTACAGAGGTTTGTTTACATGCATTATATAGGAGGTTTGTATCGATGCATTACAGAGGAGATTTGCTTACATACATTACAGTGGAGGTTTGTTTACATACATTACAGAGGAGGTTTGTTTACATGCATTACAGAGGAGGTTTGTTTACATGCATTACAGAGGAGGTTTGTTTACATGCATTACAGAGGAGATTTGTTTACATGCATTACATCGGACGTTTATTTACATGCAATACAGAGGAGGTTTGTTTATTACAGAGGAGGTTTGTTTATATACATTACAGAGGAGGGTTGTTTACATACATTACAGAGGAGGTTTGTTTTTTACAGAGGAGGTTTGTTTACATACATTACAGAGGAGGTTCGTTTATTACAGTGGAGGTTTGTTTACATGCATTACAGAGGAGGTTTGTTTATATACATTACAGAGGAGGTTTGTTTACATACATTACAGAGGAGGTTTGTTTACATACATTACAGAGGAGGTTTGATTACATACACTACAAAGGAGGTTTATTTACATGCATTACAGAGGTTTGTTTACATACATTACAGAGGAGGTTTGTTTACATACATTACAGAGGAGGTTTGATTACGTACATTACAGAGGAGGTTTGTTTACATTCATTACAGAGGAGGTTTGTTTACATACATTACATAGGAGGTTTGTTTACATAGATTACAGAGGAGGTTTGTTTACATGCATTACAGAGGAGGTTTGTTTACATACATTACAGAGGTTTGCTTACATACATTACAGAGGAGGTTTGTTTACATGCATTACAGAGGAGTTTTATTTACATGCATTACAGAGGAGGTTTGTTTACATGCATTACATAGGAGGTTTGTTTACATGCATTATAAAGGAGGTTTGTTTACATACATTACAGAGGAGGTTTGTTTACATACACTATAGAGGAGGTTTGTTTACATGTATTACAGAGGAGGTTTGTTTACATACACTACAGAGGAGGCTTTTTTACATGAATTACAGAGAAGGTTTGTTTACATGCATTACAGAGGAGGTTTGTTTGCATGCATTACAGAGGTTTGTTTACATGCATTACAGAGGAGGTTTGTTTACATGCATTACAGAGGAGGTTTGCTCTCCGTTCCAAGTAATATGAAATATACGTAGAGCTATACAAGAACAGAAAATAGAAATCTTCAGGAAGTGTCTATTGGAAGCTAGAACGATGAATCATAAATTAGCAAAAACATGGTGTGATTTTCATAATTTCTAAAGAATGGATAGGCTTTTTTCCCACTCCCCTCCCCACACAAAACCTTTTGTTCCTAATTAATGCAGTTGAAATCAAATACATTATAAAACTATTGAATCCTGCTTATAAATGATTCATAAGGCAAAATATGTTTTTAAAATAAAATCTGTGTATTTAAAAACTGCATGCATATAGAGATGAATAACGGGGAAAATAATATGCTGCTATTAAAATATATCCTGATACTGGGTGTTCGTGGAAGTGCCTGTTCATTAATAGTCAAAAGCTCAGAATACATATATTCTCATTTCAGAATTTGAACTAAGCAGACAGGAACACGATGTTGTATGTGAGTATGATTCGAATTTTATGATTGATATTGATTTCAGTCCTCTCTATTTGATCTCCCTCTTTCTCTCTATTAATGTTTTGATAAACCACTTACTTGTACAGGTTTCTTTGTTGACTCTCAAGAAGACGATTGAAAAGGGTGTCAATTTCTCCCTCACGGTGGAGCCTAAGGTACCATTATTCAACGAGAAGGGGTACGTTTCCTTTGATTTCAAAGCAAATGTTGAATGGGCAAATTTCTTGGGAGTTAATAATAAAACGAGAGGTTAGAATGGGAAGGATGAAATGCATGAGATTGGGGAAGATGAAGTGAGATATTGGAGAAGATGAAGTGAGATTGGGGAGGATGAAGTGAGATTGGGGAAGATGAAGTTAGGTTGGGGAAGATGAAGTGAGATATTGGAGAAGATGAAGTGAGATTGGGGAGAATGAAGTCAGATTGGGGAAGATGAAGTGAGATTGGGGAGGATGAAGTGAGATTGGGGAGGATGAAGTGAGATTGGGGAGAATGAAGTGAGATTGGGGAGGATGAAGTGAGATTGGGGGAGGATGAAGTGAGATTGGGGAGGATGAAGTGAGATTGGGGGAGGATGAAGTGAGATTGGGGAGGATGAAGTGAGATTGGGGAGGATGAAGTCAGATTGGGGAGGATGAAGTGAGATTGGGGAAGATGAAGTGAGATTGGGGAAGATGAAGTGAGATTGGGGAGGATGAAGTGAGATTGGGGGAGGGGGAGGGGGTACTGATAGGGTGGATATTTCAAGGATTGAAATAGGGAAAGAATATTGGTTAATTCATCTTAAAAATAACGTTTAATATTGGTTTGATAGTTATTATTTGTAAATATGTTATAGAGTAATCAATTGATGGATTACTATAGAAATATAACCAATATCTGCCAACGTTTAGGGGTTGTAATGGCAAACAAGAAACACCGCATTTGTTCTGAAACAGTAGCAGTCTTTAGCTACATTTTTGAGTGACCGGATTTTATAAACAAGTATAGGGGTACACCTTAATTCTGATCTTTTGCAATTATTTCAATCACAGAGGGGTTTCCATCAACTTTTTGGAGAAACATCCATATGAAAACGAAGGTGGAGACATAATCTTTCACTTCAACCCGAGACCCCCTAGAAGTATCGTGATAAACACATTTTGGAAAGGGGCGTGGCAGAGCGAGGTGATACTTAAAGATGACGACGTACGAGATGAGCTCTTCGGAAAGGCCTTTGTGTTGACCATAAAGGTACTATCACATAGCGACAGCAGCGGAAGCGAGTTTTTGATTTTTGTGAACAGAAGATTCCAGACAACATATAAATGTCCTTTAGACCTAACCAAAACAAAATTCATCGGGTTTTCCCCATCTCTTCGTATCGCAGCGAGTGAAAAGGACTTCGATTAGCATCGGATCCCCTCCCGCTTCTTCGTATCGCAGCGAGTGAGAAGGACTTCGATTAACATCGGATCCCCTCCCGCTTCTTCGTATTGAAGCCTGTGAGAAGGCCTTTGATTCACTTTAGGCCTAATTGTTGATTACATTAATATGTACATTGCGAATTTAAGTACATTCAAATAAATTTGTTTATTAGGACGATTTTTCAAACGTTGAGGTATACATGAAAACATGGGTATATAAAATGCTGTCTAACAAGAAGAAAATAAACATCAACTTTACAGACCCTTTCCATAGAGACGAACTTCCATATACAAACAAATAAAGAACATTTGTAAATTTTTAACGGCTAGTCTAGAGAACACTGGTGTCCATTAAACTCATTAAAGTACACTACTCAGAAAACTAACATTGAAGATATCTCATCAACGTTTCTCTATATTCTTTTAAAACTGATATGAATATCTATGATTATATAAACATATTTGTCAAGGGATATACTGAACTTCTGCGTTATTCGTCCGACAATACGTATGTGTTTTTGTTCGTCTGTGAACAAGAATTCAAACCACTTTCATATCCGCCAAATAGACAAAGTTGCAGGAATTTTAAGATTATAGGTGAAAGGTCAAGGGCACAGGAAGAGGAAGTCTATTCTTGTAGAATCTACACAACAGTTAAACATGGATCCTATATCTGATTCGTCCTGTTCGAGTTGTACCAGAACATGTTTAATAATTTATGGTCAACGTCGCCGACAGTGGTATATTTCTGAATTAGGTCAACGTCGCCGACAGTGGTATATTTCTTAATAAGGTCAACGTCGCCGACAGTGGTATATTTCTGAATAGGGTCAACGTCGCCGACAGTGGTATATTTCTTAATCAGTTTTTATCAACATTCAGGAGACTTTACATAAAGATATGGGTGTCTATTGGTTTTTCAGAACTGTGTAGTGCCAAATTAACATTTAAACTCAAATAATTGAAGATATTGGTTATTTATTTGATGCGCGCAACTTTCTTCAAATAATTTTAAAATAATACATGTACATGTATCTTCAATTCTGAATTATTGTGCGCATTAGTTGAATTATTGATAGCATTTTAGTTAGTCTGCTGAACTGATGAGCGCTATACTTGAATTGTCGCTCTCTTAAAACAGGTCGACGATATTAATGATAATTATTGATGCACCCTACAATTCAATTGAAGAAAACAATACTTTAATTGATGCGCGCATCAATTCATTTAATGCGCACAACAATTGAATTATTGCTCTCTTCAACTGAATTAATGATATCATTACAGGAAAGAATGCAAGAGAGCGAGGTCAATGGAAAGGTCATCGTCGGATACCCACAGCTGATCTACTCATCGAAATAGAAGACGAAATCAACCGTGGGTATCCGACGATGTGGAAAAGTCATTTTCCTGTAAACTAGTTTTCGCATGTTTTCATTTGTTTCTAATTACATTTGTAAGATAATTGCATGCAATGGAAGTTCTGATATCTGTGTTTCCGCACTTGCAGGGATGCTCTCGTATCGATACATTATAAGTTACGAAGGGATGTTCCGCTTTGAGGAAACATTCTCGCTAGTGATGTGTGCAAGGAATGTAATCAACATTGAACTATTTTGCTTAAAGATGCTTTTTTTTTTTTTATCAACAACAACACCCTCCCCCCTACTGAATTTGCTCAATGCCAAATGTGAAATCGGCCCATATCAAAGAAAGTTGAATGAAATCAGCATGCACTTGTTGACCCTTTCGAACACGTGCATACACATACTTGTATATAATAAGCGAAATTAACCAGAACATTTTCTCAGATGCAGAGATAATACTGACGAGCAATAATCATGCAATGTGCTGTAAAAACATTCTAACTAAATATGAACACGGAAATTCACAATACAAGTCATTACAAAATAATTTCCTGGAATTCTAAATATGGCACGACCCAATTTCACAACAATATGTGAAACCTAGTTTTACGCTCATTTATAAATTATGTCAATTATGAACAGTTTATAATTTCTCATTCTGTAAGACTTGAGAGAGAGAGAGAGAGAGAGAGAGAGAGAGAGAGAGAGAGAGAGAGAGAGAGAGAGAGAGAGAGAGAGGGATATTTAGTAATGTCATATCTAGATTTTTTATGAATCTGTGCACACGAAGTGCAGTTTTGCTGATGAATTTTTAAGTGATGCTGCCACAAAGCAAAATAGAATATTTTGAAATAAACTGATGATGATACATCTGAATGGGAAATAAAAAAAAAGCCGGTTTGTAACTTTCCTAGCTATCTAACTAACCATGTTATATGCTAATTATTATATACATTTTTTTTTTGCTAGAAGAATTTAAACAAGACATTTTCGAACATTTGCTGCGGCTCTCACTCCACCACCACTCTAAGCTTGAAAAACGATGCTGACCGTGCCTATAATAGTGTTACACAGCATTCTGTATACACAGTGGCGGATTTAAAGGGGGTGCAACCGGCGCGAGCTCCCTAACATTTTCAAATTTAAGGTAAATCGTGATATCTTGTTTAGAAAAATGTACTAAACGATAAAAGAAGCAATGATTTCTTCCACTCCTGGAAAATAAGTGACAAAATCTTTTGATTTCTTGAATTACTTCTTTGGGAGAACTTAAGTTTTTCCAAAAACCCTTAGAATTTGCGTCATTTTATTAATTTCACCTTATTAGAAATGATAGAAAATAGTACAAATGACTAAATAGGAGACATATTTCAAGCTCTATAAAATCTGTAAAATCCAGGAGCCTCAAGGCGGCCCCCAGACCCTCTGCCTCATAAAGTGGCGCCCCCCGTAACCTCGGCAATTCCTGGACCCGCCCCTGATGCATGTACTATTTCGACACGGCTGAAAACCTGGTGGTGGCCCAGGGGGCTTCGCGCACTGACGCTCCTGATTTTACAGAATTTATAGAAATATGTCTCCTCCATGTTTACCGTCTCTTTTCTGTTATTTTAATAAGGTGAAATTAATAAGATTACATTTTCATGGCTTTTTGGAAAAAAGGTAAGTTTTTCCAATAAAAGTAATTCAATAAATAAAAAAAATTGTCATCTATTTCTCCGAGAATGGAAGAAATTATTGCCTAATCTTTTATTGTCATCTAAATATTTAGTTGCTATTTTCCAAAGTAACCTGAATCATGCCCCTTCTATCTCTCCCTCCCTGCCTTTGAAATTATTACCGCTGACAAGGATATAGTCGTTGTCAAAAAGGAGGGAGACTTAAAATACATTAATTTTGTATGTACATTCTTTCTTTGGCGCATTGAAGAATATATTAAGCTTGTATATGCGTCGGATTTTTTTTTATTTCATTTCATTTCAAGATTGAATACTTTGTATTACAATTTTAGTATATACATATTTACTACCCCGTCATATTTTATCTTTCCATCACGTATGCGATGCAAACCAATCGATACAATACTTATCATTTCCATTAGTGGAACTCTTCAAATTAAAGGCGCGTAAAATCGTGCTACCGGGACAACATACATAAACATTACTTAGGCATACGTAATATAAATTATGGTATCGAATACATATAACGGACTGCAAACCACGACACTGATTAAAATTCTAAAGGTAAATTTAGGAATTGATTATTCTTACAAGAAAACAGACGAACTTATTAAACTATGTGAAGGAGTGCAGGTGCTAAATCTGCCAAATCTGACCGATATAAAGCATCAATCGCAAGAAGAACTGTGAAGGGAAAAACCAATATGCACATCCGACACAATAACTTTTCTTGTAATTAATGGGATTCATGTGTTATTAAAATTATTCTGTCAGATTATGAAGACATTCTATTTTATCATACAATTTGGACAGATTCATATGGCATGGAATTTGTAATCGTTCATGTACCCCCCCCCCCTCTCTCTCTCTCATTTTCCAATATTTTAGAATAAGTTATATATTTTCCAAACTGCATTTTTTTTAGACGTTTATAACACTAATTAACACAACAAATGCGTTTCAAACTGCATCTTAGCTATTTTGAAAATTACAAAATATTTATTGACTTTGGACAGAGAACATCGTTGTTTGGAATTTTCAAAATAGGTGTAGTAGAGTTTAAAAAAAAACAAACATGTAACATCCTTGATAAACTAGTGTTAGAACATTTTAAAAATGCAGTTTGACCAATGGCTATTTTATTTTAAAATACACCATGTACTTTAATTTTTAAAAAAAAAGGGGGGGGGGGGGGGGGGAGGGGTTGCTATGAACGTTTCATTTATGTCCCAGTAATCTCGCACTTGCTCGCGAGACTTGTGCATTTTCTTACCAATGACGTACAAGAGTCATCAAAGCGCGATAACTCTAATGAGCTGGTAATGAGAAGTATTCCCAAACATTACTTGCAAAGGTCTTTTGAATATTTCTGTAAACTCTAGTAATTCAAATCACTATGGTGGAAATTTTTATAATCAATTAAACATTTCTTATAACCTCTACTTACATAGTAGATAAAAGATAAAAGATATGGCGCTAGGACTTTAATCTTTTTTTTATACTTTACAATTTCTTTCTTCTTATAGATTTACCATCGGGCTCGGTATTCAAGTAATTGGTTGGCGATATCTGCCAGCAGTCGGATTGTAACTCGAATAGGGAATATTTGCCTAGATTACCCCTTTTATGTGGAGTTATAGGTATGCAAACACTATTTATAGAATTATTTACCCCTAACTTCTAAATCTTGAATGTATTTACCTCTGAAGCATTCCAGTTGTAGCCAAAACATACTGCACCAATTCATAAACTTTATGGATTGGTGCACACCTTCCTTAAAATATTGTTTCATTTCATCATATTGTGTCATCAAGTTAATATCTTACAAATCTTTTCTAGTGCCTTTATGATAAAGGTACTGGAAAAGATTTGTAAGATATTAACTTGATGACACAATGTGCTGAAATGAAACAATATTTTAAGGTACAGACCTTGGACAAAAGTATTCGCACGATAATGGTCGACGTTATTTCAACAGACACCACCTGACGTAATCAAAATATACATTTTGAAGCATTGAAATGGAAACAAATACACGTGGATGGGAAAAAAAAATATGTCAAACCATTGAGGAAAATATTTTTCCTTTAATTTTTAAAAATAAAAGTGTTCTTACCTTAATATTTTGTAATATAACCTCTGGCCCTCTGTACCCGTTTAACTCTCTCCGGTAGCGACATGTACAGAGTTTGTATGTATTCCACGGTAAATGAGGTCCAAATGTCGAAAATATTGTCATAGAGTTGATGCACAGTATTTATTGTTTGTGTACGAGATTGTAATTTTCTCTTAATCGTAAGCCATACGTTTTCGATGGGGTTTAAGTCTGGGGATTGGGCCGGCCAATCCAGTGCAGGTATATGGTTGGTATTTTTATAATTTTTTGTGGCTTGAGACCGATGGACAGGGGCATTGTCATCCATAAACAAATAATCACTACCCGGAAAATGTCTAGCAACAACCGGCCATAAATTGTTTTCTAGAATGTCGATGTATTTTTGAGAATTGATATTTCCGACCACTCTGCAAATTGTACCGACGCCATTAAACGTTATGCAGCAGCCCCAAATCATGACACTCAATTTCTTATTTATTCCAGGAGAAATACACTCAGGCAGCCAAGCTTCGTCACTTTTACGCCAAACATATACTCGGCAATCAGTTCCAATCACGATTTGACTTTCATCAGAAAAAATAACCTTTTTCCATTCACTGTTTACCGACCATATCCTTTTCTCCATGCACCATCTCACCCGCTTAACTCTGTTCTCACTTCGGACCCGGATTTTTTTCTTACATACGCATCTCTTGTAACCATTTTGCCTCAAACAATGCCAAACTGTTTTCTTAGATACATGAACATCATTATTTTCATTATATTTTGCTATGACATCAGATAGAATCAACTTTCGATCAACTCGTACCTGTCGCGTGAGCTTCCTCGCACTTCGAACATTAATGGACTTCCTCCGACCACTTCGGTGTTGATTTTCTACGTCCCCTTGCCTTCTAAATTTTTTCCAGACACTAAAAACTGTTGACTTTGGAATATTTAACATTCTACCAATTTCCCCATAACTTATACACTTTTTGACCAATGTGATGATGTTTTCTTTACAACCAGTGCTCAGTTCAGACTATTTGCGACCCATTGTTAAAAATCTCCAAATATCTTTGTTTACAATTGACTAGCAGACGAAAAAAAAATTATGACGTAAGTTATGACTATCTACTTACCTACATTTAACGGTGCACACTGAAAAAAGTGTCAAAACATCAAAAGACCGTAAAGAAAAATACTGATTTTCAGACTGACGTTCGCGTCGGCCATTACCGTGCGAATACTTTTGTCCAAGGTCTGTAGGTGTTTTATTCTACATGCCATGCAATTGTCAATGTAGCAGAATAGACCTAGCAGTAGGGTTGGCAAAAAAGTGGTCAATATGAGTATTGACCGGGCCTGTGGTCAATACTAGTTAAAACCGGTCAATACTGGTCAATACTGGTTAATACTGGTCGATTGAAGATTATTTGGTCATTATAGTCTGTGTTATTCATTTTAAATGTTTAAGTGACCATTATGGTAAATACTGTAATTCATAACATGCACTATCAGTTTATAATATACTGATAAGTCATAATATTACATAAATAATATACAAATGACTCTGTTGAATTGGGGAAGATGTAAAAGTTTCTGTTCAAATTCCTTCATTTAACAAAGTAACTACCTATTTAAGTATTGTTTCATCAATCTTCATTTTAAATGTTGAATAAACATTTGAGGGGTTGTGTTGGTGATGTTTTCATAACAATAACAGGCACACTGGTCATCTCTGGTCCCAGCCTATGCTTATTAACACCTGTCAACTCTGCTTCCTGTGCTCAGGTAATGTCCAACTACCTTTTATTCTTAATCTGTCCAGGTACATGTAGTAAAAGGTCTGTCTCCAATCGTCAAGCTATGCTATAGAACTGTGACCCTCTGGTTGGTACTGAAGATATTTCGGTCAGTTTCAGCAAACCAAATATATTATTAAACTTATGAAATTACATTTGATTATCTAATGAAAAATATTAATCAACAATTGATCCATATAAAGACTTAATTTATCTTGATCTTTGCTAGAAATGTGCAAAATTAGGAAAATGGACAGTTTAAATCACAATTGACCATTATATGACCAGTATTGACCACTTGGGGAGTATTGACCGGGACGGTTAAAACCACTGGTTAAAACCGGGGGCGGTTTTGACCGCCCAACCCTGCCTAGCATAGGTCACATTAATGTATTTTGATTTGATAGATCATGAGTTCAAACATTAAACAGGTTGGGAACACTTTCACTGCAGTGAGAGATCTTCTTGCTAAAATGCGATGAGATCTTCTTGCTAAAATGCGATTATCCCTTTTTAGCGAGAGTATAAATACCCCGTACAACTAAGACAGACACCCGTAGAGTAGAATCTACATCTCTTAATGTTTCTCATGAAAGAGTACATCTCTTAATGTTTCTCATGAAAGAGTACATCTCTTAATGTTTCTCATGAAAAGAAGAAAAAGTGCTAAAATGTCTGATACTTCTGCAAATATATAAATCAAAACAAAAACATGATGTGCACTGGATTTCAGCCTCCTTCCCTCATATATGCAGCAATGTTCATATGAAATTTCTTGACTGTGTTCTCAATTTTATAGCTCGACGATTTGCGTACTGAGTGTATGTCATACTTATTCAGCATAGCACAGAATTTGGCATTATTTTCAGTAAAGACACATTTATGCAGGGCTTGAAGCTAACTTTTTATGTCACTAGACCATAGATGTTACATCTCGCATATTAGCCGTGAGATCACGTAATTTAGCCTTGCAAAAGTCTCACGGCGGGAGGAGCATTCTCGCGTAAATTTATTAGCCTCCCGTATTTTGTAATCGCGCCATTTTTGTATTTGTGTCTTACTTTCCTGATCTTGTTTGACGACGATATGTCTATTTTTAAGCTGACATGTGATATTTCATTCAAAATGGTGGATAAGATATGAACAATCGCTCTCTCTCAGATAAGTTTTGTTGTGATAACTAATCAATTGGTTATGATAATAATACATTTAACAGATATCAAGTAGTATTTAGAAATAGGGTGTAATTTCTATTGCTGAAACGATAATAGCGCATCAGATTACGCCAGGATGTTGAAGAGATCGAGACACTCGTCGGAACCTACAATTTCTATTTCCCTGAGTTAAAAAGTATGCTTTGTTAAGTACAATCCCACATGGGTTTTTGAATATCCGTGAGTGAAAAGGAGCTCTATTAGTATTAATCATGCCTACTGCACAACGTGTGGGTGCAATTTTTTCAGTTTCAAATGCCGATTCTGAAAGGAGTTTTTCTATTCTAAGAAAAATTCAAACAGATTGGCGACAGTCTATGAATGGTTTGTAGCAGGTCTGGCGTTCGTATAGTCTGTACTTCGCGTTGTGTTTGTTTTATTTTATTTTGATAGTGGCGACTCCGAAACGACCCAACTACACTATGATTTTAAACTTGAAATAGATTCAAATAGAAATGAAAATAAGATAAATAACACTTTACGAATTTATTACCAGTATGAATGTGACAAAGACAAACTCCTAAAGCCTAGAACTTAGCCTAGAAACTATCAAGAAATCTCCCAACCCAAAGGTAATATAATAATTTAGTAAGTAAAAAGGGCAAAGTAGACGAACAAAACGTAATACCAAAATAGGAATAATAGAAGGAGAAGAGTAGCTAGCAAGGCCAGCTGTCTTGCTTCCACGAATAGTAAGTTGCATGGCTTTATATAGCAAATTAAACAATAGAAACTGTCATTAAAGTTATTGGCTAAAAGATAAAGTGGGCGTGGTCAAATACAACGGGTGAATAATTTATATCGGGATCGAAATCCAGAAATAAAAGTAAAAGTAAAACCCAAACTACCACATTCCTCCCCCCTTAAAGACAAATGCTATACATTTGACTAAAAGCTAGGATATAGAAATGAAAAATAAACCCCTCTTCTCCCCATGGAAAACAATGGTATACATTGTACAAAATATATGAATGAATGTCCAGTATACGTTATATACGAAAGTTCACTTTAAAGAAAAGTCCATGTATCATAAAAAGTTCATCAAAAGGCGGGTAACGTAACAGTTCTCCTCGGTTAGTATCGACGCATTGACTTCACCAAAATGTCAGGAGCGCGAAAACAGGAATAGTTCACAACACTGTCATATCACGTTCACTGATTTCGGTTCTTAGGTCCAGATACTCCGAAGATCATGAATCTCGGAAATCCCACAGAGTTGAAAACCATGTGTTCCATGCATCAATCTCTGGATTCCGTTTGTAACTGTCATCCATGTCCCACCAGAAACTGAAAAAAAATCTGAAAGCATATTTAGTAAGAGTGCTAGATATATGAAAAAATAAATATAAGTAATATCATAATTACTGGTAATTAAATAAGAAAATTTAAAGAAAAATGTATAATAGAGTAAATTTACGTGGTTTATAATAATTTCACATCCCAAAATTGCCATACAGATGTCAGGGGATAGAAATTCTACTTAATCGTATCAATTTACGTGTTTTTAATAAAGGTAGTAAATTTTAAATAAAAAGAACACAAACTGTGTGTACATACACACACGTATGTGTAGCATAAAGTACGATCAACCAGTTTATCGTACATCTGGGTAACATAACCCGTATGACTACTTCAATAAGTCAAAAATCTAACCTATTCCTTTTGGAAATTCCGGTCTACAGTAAGAGTACAATACCAGCGACTCTACTGCATAACGGACCGAATTAGTGCTTGTGCACTGGCTCTTCACCAAGAAACAAACTTGACCAGGGGGAACAGTCCTCCCATCAAGTTTCAACGCAAAAACAGAACGCAAGTCAAACTTATCAACTGAAGGTTCTAAATAAAATTCCGATCTAGGAATGAATTCGTTTGCCTCAGGATTCAAAGAAGTCGCAACACAAACTGATTTCAACTCCGACTCGCAAATATCGTGTATATCATTGGAGTTACGAATATGAACTTCATCAGAATGAAATGATTCTTCATCGATAGAGTTTTCGGCGAGTTCATTCTGTGCATTACTCGTCAAAATGTCGGGTGGCCGTCTGTGTTCAGTAATGTTTGAACGTTCTAGATCTGATGTCACGGCCCCAGCATCAGAACTTGTGAGTTTCCTGATATTTTGGGTTGACTTTGACGCACAGTCAGGATCATTCTTAGTTTGAGATATGGCATTAGTTTCCAGTACTTTGTTCTTTTCATCGACCGTATACAAATCAAGAGCGGCTTGGATTTCTCTACGAATAAGGGCTCTAACAGAATTTGTATTAACTGGTGTATCGGAATCGCATGCAATGTTCTGCTGAACATACGCATTTCGCTCAATGAAATCTTCAAACTCGACAGCAGATGCGATGGCTTCATCTAAAGATGCAGGACGACTAAAGTAAACATGTTTCATTAAGTCGGCATCTCTTAAGCCAAATACAAACTGGTCAATAACGTGAGTTTCTATCGAGCTAAAAGAACAAGAATACGCTTTTAATGCAAGTCTCCGCAAGGAATGACCAAAGTCTGAAATAGTTTCTCCTTCTTCTCTAACCCTGTTCTTAAATTGAATTCTGTAAAAATCCTGAAATGCTGATGGACAAAAACGATTTCGTAATGTATCTTTCAATGTTCGAAAGTCTAAGGATACGGCTAAAGGAATTTCAGATAGAATGTGTTTTGCTGAGCCACGTAAAGACACAAGAAGCTGACTGGCACACTCTCTCTCACTCCAGCCATTCCACTTAGCAGCATGTTCAAACTGAATGAAAAATTCTCCAATATCGTAACTCCCATCAAACAATGGTGGATTGATTTCTTTCCTAAAATCGACTGTTTCATGCAAGAATCTCCTCTCTCGAAAACGACCCCCATTCTGTCCAAACTTAACTTTGATTTGGCTTTCTAACAAAGCACATTTCGCCGTTAAGAGATCTATCCTATGGTCTAAATCTGATAAAGGTTTGAAACCCCTTTGCATAACTGCATGGTGAGCAAAAATACTTCACCGTTGAAAGTATCAACAAAAAATAATAAAGGTAAATGTAAAGGGAAAAAAAAAACTTTCCCTAAAAATATGACGAAAGAATTCAGCCGAAATCCCAATCGCTGAAAAAGACTCACTGCGTGAAGCACGTGTCTATGAGAGTCACTGCCCAACAACAATGGAAATTCTATCCTGAGTTGTCGCGGTCGAACAAATAAGACAGCAGTTCGTATCGCTGAATAGGACTCACTGCGTGAAGCACGTGTCTTTAACAACCACTTCCCCACAACAATGAAAATCCTATCCTGGTCACGGCACCAAATAATGTAGCAGGTCTGGCGTTCGTATAGTCTGTACTTCGCGTTGTGTTTGTTTTATTTTATTTTGATAGTGGCGACTCCGAAACGACCCAACTACACTATGATTTTAAACTTGAAATAGATTCAAATAGAAATGAAAATAAGATAAATAACACTTTACGAATTTATTACCAGTATGAATGTGACAAAGACAAACTCCTAAAGCCTAGAACTTAGCCTAGAAACTATCAAGAAATCTCCCAACTCAAAGGTAATATAATAATTTAGTAAGTAAAAAGGGCAAAGTAGACGAACAAAACGTAATACCAAAATAGGAATAATGGAAGGAGAAGAGTAGCTAGCAAGGCCAGCTGTCTCGCTTCCACGAATAGTAAGTTGCATGGCTTTATATAGCAAATTAAACAATAGAAACTGTCATTAAAGTTATTGGCTAAAAGATAAAGTGGGCGTGGTCAAATACAACGGGTGAATAATTTATATCGGGATCGAAATCCAGAAATAAAAGTAAAAGTAAAACCCAAACTACCATAGGTTACTATCCATAGTTTGCTGAGTGGTAAATTTAATGTGCATGACAACAGTTATGATTATATACCATCATCTGCTAATCTCAATACAGCTAAAAAAGCTTATCATAATAATGAAGATATTTTGTTTGTTATGTTTTAATGTCCGTTTAAAATCTCACTTATTTTGGTGAAAAATCTCGCTTATTTAGGTGAAAAATCTCGCTTATTTTCACCCAATTTCTGAATCACCAGTATTATTTCACCCATCTCAAATATTGCTCCAATGATGTTGCAACACTTATGCTTTTTATGTCACCAGTCCAGCCGGACTGATGGGGTATAATTTCAACCAGTCTGCAGAAAAATTTACCAGTCCAACAGAGTTTTCCAGAAATAATTAAACATATTTCGTTAATGTTATTGAAATGAAATTTAACTCAATATGCCTCAGACAATACTGTAACACTTATGTTGGATTTATATTTACGAATCAGATTCGTCTGATATCTACAGATTGAAGCATGCTAAATGTGTGTATAAGATTTCATAAGTATACTTTCCAAAATGATGCTTTAGAAAATTAACCAGTCCCATTGGACTGACTAAAACAAATGTCAGTCAGACTGAGTCAGTCCGTCAGACCTTTAACCAGTCACAGACTGACGGGCATATGTTAATTTTGAGTCCTATTTGTGGCATTCCAGGTAATGTCTACTTTCTCGCTAAAGGGAGATAATCGCATTTTAGCGAGAAGATTTCACTATTGGGGAAGTATTCCCAACCTGTTTAAGCACTACTGTCCAAGTAATGTTGGATAGTTCTGCAGCCATTCAAAAGCATCCAGAAATAAATAGAACTAAAACTTGTCACTCCATTGACCACTCTAATGAACAGAAATTGCTGTCTTAAATTTTGTTAAATTCTTAAAGGTTATCCCAATCTCTCTGCAAAAGTATATATCGATCAACACTTCACAAAAGTTGCATCCCTTGTTTACCATCTCCCGGTTAAAAATCACATTTCCTACATTGGCTTTTGTATTTTTCTTATATGTGGCTTTGACATAATTTGTTATTTTTCCATCAATTGCAGTCAACTAAAATAATGCCCCAGGGTGGGGCAACCCATTAACTTGTATGAATGTTTGATAATTAGCTAAAACTCACAGTAATAACGTCTTATATTTGGTAAGGCAAAGAAGAAAAACTTGGTTTTTCACTGATTGACCTTTTTGCTGACCCCACAAAGGGACATAACTCACTGAGAAATATTGATACATGTACTGAGTGATGGTTGTCGCCCTGTTACTCTTACTCCAACGCCCTTGTCCCCATTTATTTCTATGGGTGTGAAAGCCCTTGGCAGCACATTCTACTGCGCTTGAAATCATGTGACTGCAGTTTGTAAATTCAGACTAAAACAGTGTTAGGCAGTACAAATGTAATGAGGAACTCTCCTGTTAGGTTTAGTACAGTTACATATTTCTAAGGGGAATGGGTGCCACCTTTCGTTTTTTTGTTATACGCCTGTCGAAGACGGGACATATTATGGTTTGGCATCGTCCGTCTGTCTGTCCAGACCTTGTGGGCATGATACAGACTGAACTGTAAGCTCTAGGATTTTACAACTTGGTACATTTGATCACCGTGAGGGGAAGATGTCTGTAGTTTTTCAAGGTCAAAGGTCAAGGTCATAGTATTACTTAGTAGGAAAACCTAATAGGAAACTCTTGTGGGCAGGATACAAACCAAACCCTAAGCTCCAGGGGCACGTTTTACAGAATAATTTACGACTTACGACCAACTTTGCATACTGGAATTATCCAGTTTATTGTAAGGTCATTTACTCCAAATGCAAAATAGTTTTTTAAAATGTTGAAATTAAGCCTCAGAAAAGTTTTACTTCATTCACTTAAAGTAATAACTGTGTAATACAATTTAAGACTCGTGACTTTGCCATAAGTTGTTTTTGTAAAACGGGTCCCAGGATATTACAACTTGGTATACTTTATCACCATGATGAGAGGAAGATGTTTATATTTTTTTTTCAAGGTCAGTAGTCAAAGGTCAAGGTCATACTATTACTTAGTAGGAAAACCTTGTAGGCAGGATACAAATCAAACCGTAAGCTTCAGAATATTGCAACTTGGTACATTTCATCACCATGATGAAAGGAAGATGCTATTGTTTTTCAAGGTCAGGAGTCAAAGGTCACGGTCGTAGTATTAATTAGTAGAAAAACAAATCAAACTGTAAGCTCCAGGATATTGATTGATTGATTGAATATTGTTTAAGGTTCCTCTCTAGAATATTTCACCCATATGGAGACATGACCACTGCTGGTGAAGAGCTGCAAAATTTAGGCCTATGCTCGGCACTTATAGCCATTGAGTAGGGGGTGGGTGGGATCTTTATCGTGCCACACTTGCTGTGACACGGGACCTCAGATTTTTTGGTTCCATCTGAATGACCGCACCATTTAGTTGCCTCTTATGATAAGCAAGGGGGTACTGAGGACCTATTCTAACCTGGATCCCCATGGGATCCCAGGATATTGCAATTTGGTACATTCGATCATCATCACGATGATAGGAAGATGCCTATAGTTTTTCAAGCTTATAGGTCAAGGTCACAGTATCACTTACATGTAGTAGGAAAACCTTGTAGGCAGTATACAAACTGAGCTGTTGGGGCTAGGACCATCATTCTTTGTACACACACACTTTATGCCAAGTGGAGAATGCCTATTGTTTCTTAAGGTCAAGTTCGTAGTAGCAGGATGCAGATTGATTCCTTTGGACAATTACCATTAAATTTGGTACACATACATCTTATGCCAATTGAAAATATTACATAGAGAGTACATGATTTGTCTTGTTTTTTTATGCAAAGAAAGTATGTCACACCCTGATGATTGCTGATACTACCTGAAGCCAAGTTTTACAAATCATGATGTAAGAAAAACACCCTATACATTAGCTTTGCACGTGTGTATTATGTACCTTTGGCAGTACTCTTGTTTTGTTTTGTTTTTTCCGAGGGGTTTCAACTTATCCTAACTAGGCAGTAGTACTGGGTGTTTTACAACTGGAATTGCACATAGATAATGAAATACATTGTATGTGTATTTCTGTCCAATCTAAGAGAGATTGATATACTTTGGATCCTTTTTTCTCCTGTGTATATATACCTGACATAGACGGTTTTTATTGTGCAGTATTTACTGGTGTTCTGTACTGTAAGCAGAACACAAGTCACATTTAATGAGGTTACCGTGGCAACAGTCAAAACCTCAGGACCAATACTTCACAAAAAAAAAAATACTGAATTTCAAATGACTTGTATCAGAGTCATGACAGTGCGGAGTGTACAGTATGATGAACGTGATGAGACAGGAGTTTGCAGTCTTTCAAATGAAAAACTTATTGAGCACTGGTCATTCGGGCATTTGTATCTGGACTTTATGATAGATCAAACACAAAGTCTCAATTTTTTATGCCTCCATAATAGGGGATTTTGGTCTGTTTGTCCACAAAAACTTAATCATGGACAAAACTTTTGAGAAGTTGATGATAGGACTTTCATATTTCACAATTGTTTTCCTTGGGATAACCTTGTGAAAAAAGTTGAAAGACCTTTCTTTTTGACCTTGTGACCTTGACCAGGGGTTATGGGGGCATCAGTGTTTCACAAACACACCGTGTTCAGTTTGAAAAGAACTTTGAAGAGAGTACATTAAACCATATTAAGGGTTTCAGACTTTCAGTCAAAATTAGTTCTAGTGCGATAAAATACTATTTGCTTACAATCATCAAATGGTAACATATCATTTCAACAGAAAGTCATTGATATTGATCAAAAGCACAGGCCTGACAGTCTGGTATATGTGTAATAATTGTACAAGACAAATCCCAATTTTGCTGGACTTGGTCTCCGGGCCAGTAGCTATTTTCGAAGTTTAAGTAACAAGATATTCACCACAGATAAATCTATTGTCATGTTAAAGCAGTGATGCAGTGGTAGACTAAGGTCTATAGAGAGAAAGCTGCTGTGGTGGACCTTCTTTAGAAGGAGATCAAAGTGAGGGAGACTTTCATGTTTTATGTACAATGTATCTACTTTTTAGCTCACCTGAGCTGAAAGCTCAAGTGAGCTTTTCTGATCACCCGTATTCGTCCGTCCGTCTGTAAACTTTTCACATTTTCAACTTCTTCTCAACAACCACTGGGCCAATTTCAACCAAAGTTGGCACAAAACATCCTTAGGTAAAGGGAATTCTAAATTGTTAAAATAAAGGGCCAGGCCACCTTCCAAGGGGAGATAATCAAGAAAAGGTAAAAATAGGGTAGGGTCATTAAAAAATCTTCTCAAGAACCACTTGGCCAGAAAAGATGAAATTTATAGATAAGCTTTATTAGGTAGTGCAGATTCAAGTTTGTTAAAATCACGGACCCCGGGGATTGGATGGGGCCTCAAGGGGGGCCTCAAAGTTTTACATACAAATTTATAGGAAAAATCTTTTAAAATCTTCTTCTCAAGAACCACTGGGCCAGAAAAGATGAAATTTATAGATAAGTTTTATTAAGTAGTGAAGATTCTAAATTGTTAAAATCATGGCCCCCGGGGGTCGGATGGGGCCACAATAGGGGATCAAAGTTTTACATACAAATATATAGGAAAAATCTTCTTCTCAAGAACCACTGAGCCAGAAAAGCTGAGATTTATATGAAAGCTTCCTGATATAGTACAGATTCTAAATTGTTAAGATCATGGCCCCCGGGGGTCGGATGGGACCACAATAGGGGATCAAAGTTTTACATACAAATATATAGGAAAAATCTTTAAAAATCTTCTTCCCAGAACCACTGAGCCAGAAAAGCTGAGATTTATATGAAAGCTTTCTGATATAGTGCAGATTCAGGTTTGTTAAAATCATGGCCCCCTGGGGTAGGATGGGGCCACAATAGGGGATCAAAGTTTTACATACAAATATAAAGGGAAAATCTTTAAAAATCTTCTTCTCAAGAACCACTGGGCCAGAAAAGATGAAATTTATAGATAAGTTTTATTAGGTAGTGCAGATTCTAAATTGTTAAAATCATGGCCCCCGGGGGTCGGATGGGGCCACAATAGGGGATCAAAGTTTTACATACAAATATATAGGAAAAATCTTTAAACATCTTCTTCTCAAGAACCACTGAGCCAGAAAAGCTGAGATTTATATGAAAGCTTCCTGATATAGTGCAGATTCTAAATTGTTAAGATCATGGCCCCCGGGGGTCGGATGGGGCCACAATAGGGGATCAAAGTTTTACATACAAATATATAGGAAAAATCTTTAAAAATCTTCTTCCCAGAACCACTGAGCCAGAAAAGCTGAGATTTATATGAAAGCTTTCTGATATAGTGCAGATTCAGGTTTGCTAAAATCATGGCCCCCTGGGGTAGGATGGGGCCACAATAGGGGGTCAAAGTTTTACATACAAATATATAGGGAAAATCTTTTAAAATCTTCTTCTCAAGAACCACTGAGCCAGAAAAGCTGAGATTTATATGAAAGCTTTCTTATATAATGCAGATTCTAAATTGTTAAAATCATGGCCCCCTGGGGTAGGATGGGGCCACAATAGGGGATCAAAGTTTTACATACAAATATATTGGAAAAATCTTTTAAAATCTTCTTCTCAAGAACCACTGAGCCAGAAAAGCTGAGATTTATATGAAAGCTTCCTGATATAGTACAGATTCTAAATTGTTAAAATCATTGTCCCCGGGGATCGGATGGGGCCACAATAGGGGGTCATAGTTTTTTGTTTTTTTTTATATAGTGCAGATTCAAGTTTGTTAAAATCATGGACCCCGGGGATTGGATGGGGTCTCAAGGAGGGCCTCAAAGTTTTACATACAAATTTATAGGAAAAATCTTTTAAAATCTTCTTCTCAAGAACCACTGAGCCAGAAATGCTGAGATTTATATGAAAGCTTCCTGATATAGTGCAGATTCTAAATTGTTAAAGGTCGGGAGTAACCTAGAAAATTTTACACCCCTACAGCAATTAAGCATATATGGCAAGAGGGCAGGGCTTAGCAGTGTTATCAGAATAAGCAGCAATCTGATGCTTGACTCTACACGCGCTCTGTAGCAGACGATATTTTGAACAGGGAGACTGGCATGATTTATCAAAATAAACTAAAGTTTTCCCGCATTTTTCTACCACTCTGCTCGATCTGTGAGGCACTGAAAGGCTATGTTTTTACTTTAACAAAACTTCACCCTAGGAACTACAAAATGAATTCATCATTGTTTTATCCATGTCTTTTAAAACATGTAGTTTTTTTTATAATATACACAAATATTGGTATATACGATATACTAATACTTATGATTTTCCTCTTGGTACCTTTCAATTGTGAGAAGAATTTGGGGGGAAATTGTAGCTGTGCAATGGACATGTGCATTGAAGGGTTATTAAGAAACATTTTGTCCATTATGATATTTGGAGACCTACTATCTGTGATTGTCTCTTTTGGCATTGTAATGTTCACACGTTAGAGTCCAGATTGAGAGTAATTTTAGAGTGATGGTTGATCAATTGGACATTTGTCATCATTGGTGAGAGACAATTAATGGGAGTTACACAACTGGCCTAGGAGATTGTTGCTTAATCAGACAAACATCATGCTTGACATTATTCGAGAAAAGGTACCAGCAATCCTGCAAAACTCTGAAACAGTGATCAGACTGAACAGTCCTAATGAGTTATTTTCATAAAGTTAACCAATTTTTTTAATGGAATGTGATTATATATAATTAAAAAATAAAATTTGGATTTACCAATGATATATGAGTAAGTACTTTTTTTCCACGTTATACAGTGATTTGATTACATGTTGCCTTTGGTGCAATCCCTCTTATCTAGAACTAAACAAGCATGCTCCTGCAATGTGTGAGTCAACATCCGGTGTAAACAATAACAAAAGATAATCACACCCACAAACTGCCAATCTCTAGTTTGAAATACAAATTTAGCCCTGCTTCAGATTTTTGAGGCCAAAATTAAAACTTCATGAGAAGTTATATCTAAAATAGATATGGCCAATATATGCACAGTTATGAGGGGAACAAGCATACCTATTTTAAAATTTCAGTACAACAGCTTAATCTTTATTTTTGCAAAATAAGTGCTGCAATCTGAATGTGACCAGAAAATTCATATATTCCACCATTTTCACCGATTGGCTGCTTTTATACCCAATTGCCGGCTTTTAAGATCATGGCCCCAGGGGGTCGGATGGGGCCACAATAGGGGGTCAAAGTTTTACATACAAATATATAGGAAAAATCTTTAAAAATCTTCTTCCCAGAACCACTGAGCCAGAAAAGCTGAGATTTATATGAAAGCTTTCTGATATAGTGCAGATTCAGGTTTGTTAAAATCATGGCCCCCTGGGGTAGGATGGGGCCACAATAGGGGATCAAAGTTTTACATACAAATATATAGGGAAAATCTTTAAAAATCTTCTTCTCAAGAACCATTAGGCCAAAGAAGTTCACATTTACATGAAAGCTTTCTGACATAGTGTAGATTCAAGTTTGCAAAAACCATGGTCTCCAGGGGTAGGTTTGGGGCCATGATAGGGACTACGGTTTTACATGCAAATAGATATGGAAAATCTCCTGAGATGGACCAAGGTGACTCAGGTGAGCGATGTGGCCCATGGGCCTCTTGTTATTATTTTGTGTTTTGCCTTGAAGAATTTCTCAGTCATATTGAGGTATTTCTATTTGTAGTTGAAGTATCACAAATTTACAAACCAGTGCATGGTGTTCCGGACTGTATCAGTGAGGGTACTTTATTGTGCTAATGTCTGCTGCCACATGAAACTCGTCCAACACACCTATGACTTTCACTTCTAAATGCAGAGCGTTTAGCGAAGGAACAGTCACTACCTATTTTAACCTCTTGGGTTTGACACTGTCAAGGCATTGACCGGGCTCGAATCCCCGCCCTCCTGGTCACGAAGCGAATGTTCTAACCACTAACGGCTTAAATCATATGTGTCGTCTTATAGATACCCAAATCAAGATATATATGTACCAGCATCCATGATGAAATATGCAAATTTCTTTGCCTCAGATATAAGACCCATCACATTTCATGACACAAATCACAAAATGAAAATCTATTACTTTGAGCATTTGATAATTTATTTAAACTCATTTTCTTTATTTGTAGACAGCAGCCTAAGGACGGGCTCGTCCAGCTGTTGAGGTAGCGTGTATACCTACTCAGTATGCTACTGATACAACAGAGGAAGGACCAGAGAACTCTCCATACAACATAAGGCAGTGTGAAACGTGAGCCAGTCAACAACAGAGGAAGGACCAGAGAACTCTCCATACAACATAAGGCAGTGTGAAACGCAAGCCAGTCAATAACAGAGGAAGGACCAGAGAACTCTATATACATCATAAGGCAGTGTGAAACGCGAGCCAGTCAACAACAGAGGAAGGACCAGAGAACTCTATATACATCATAAGGCAGTGTGAAACGCGAGCCAGTCAATAGGAATTTGAAATGAAAACAAACTGGATGAGAACCAGTATGTTGGGATTTTCAAATTTGTGCCTGAAATTTAAACAACAGCAGCTTTTCCAGTTTATTTCTGTTGTTGGATTCTGATTTTAGAATGTGAAGTGTACAGCATTTAAAGTCCTGAAAATCACATAGCTTTCCCTGCTGTGGACCTTTATATTAAAACGTGTAAGAAGTCCTCCATCAACCTAGTTTTCCACATTTTAACTGAGGTTTTTCTGAAATCCCAACATAATTAGGATGTCGGATAAAGATAGAAATCCAGGAAATGTTCCACAAAATAATTCAGAAGGATTGGATTTTTATGGAGCAAATGCACAAACTGTCTTAAATGGTAGGTATGCTCCTATTTTACAGAAATTTCAAGACTTTGTGAACACCCAGAATTCCAGTGGATACAGGAAGCAGTACCAAATGGTGGTAATGCATCCAAAACATAATAAGGTGGAAATCCCAGATTTAAACATAGCAGACCAAACTGAAAGAAAAACATTCCAGAGCAAGGCAAATACTAGTAGACCAATCTGGAATGCTTCCAATATCTTTCCAAGTCCTTCATCTAATGAAGTAGTCTCATCAGTTTCCCAAGACTTCAAATCTGAAGAATGTGAAGCATATTCAGAACCTTATAAACCAGAAAAAGATTTGGAGGATGAGTTTACTCTTTCTAGTCAGTCTCCACAAATCTCACCAGTTTCCCAAGCACCAATCTCACCAGTTTCCCAAGCACAAATCTCACCAGTGTCTCAAGACTTCAAATCGGAAGACTGTGCAGCATATTCAAAACCTTCAAAGTTTGTTTTTGCCTCATCTTGTGCCCCTTATAAACCAGAAAGAGATTTGGAGGATAGTTTTTCTGTGTCTGTTCTCTCACCAGTTTCCCAAGCACCAATCTCACCAGTTTCCCAAGCACCAATCTCACCAGTTTCCCAAGCACAAATCTCACCAGTGTCTCAAGACTTCAAATCGGAAGACTGTGCAGCATATTCAAAACCTTCAAAGTTTGTTTTTGCCTCATCTTGTGCCCCTTATAAACCAGAAGGAGATTTGGAGGATAGTTTTTCTGTGTCTGTTCTCTCACCAGTTTCCCAAGCACCAATCTCACCAGTTTCCCGAGCACCAAACTCACCAGTTTCCCAAGCACCAATCTTACCAGTTTCCCAAGCACCAATCTCACCAGTTTCCCAAGCATCAATCTCACCAGTTTCCCAAGCTGATTATGTACCAGATGAAGAGCCTTCACAACTTCTATTTGTATCATCCACTGATCCAGAGAGAGATTCTGAGCTGTGTGCTACATATGGCCAACCACTCTTATATAATGACCATTGTGAGAATAAGGGAGTAATTCCGACGGAACATCTTGTGTCAGTGAAATTTCAGCCAATTTCCTATAAACAGTTACAATCATTTAATGAAGAAGGGGAAACGGTAAGTTTTCTGCACTTGATCCAGACCTTGTGGGCATGATACAGACTGAACTGTAAGCTCTAGGATTTTACAACTTGGTACATTTGATCACCGTGAGGGGAAGATGTCTGTAGTTTTTCAAGGTCAAAGGTCAAGGTCATAGTATTACTTAGTAGGAAAACCTAATAGGAAACTCTTGTGGGCAGGATACAAACCAAACCCTAAGCTCCAGGGGCACGTTTTACAGAATAATTTACGACTTACGACCAACTTTGCATACTGGAATTATCCAGTTTATTGTAAGGTCATTTACTCCAAATGCAAAATAGTTTTTTAAAATGTTGAAATTAAGCCTCAGAAAAGTTTTACTTCATTCACTTAAAGTAATAACTGTGTAATACAATTTAAGACTCGTGACTTTGCCATAAGTTGTTTTTGTAAAACGGGTCCCAGGATATTACAACTTGGTATACTTTATCACCATGATGAGAGGAAGATGTTTATATTTTTTTTTCAAGGTCAGTAGTCAAAGGTCAAGGTCATACTATTACTTAGTAGGAAAACCTTGTAGGCAGGATACAAATCAAACCGTAAGCTTCAGAATATTGCAACTTGGTACATTTCATCACCATGATGAAAGGAAGATGCTATTGTTTTTCAAGGTCAGGAGTCAAAGGTCACGGTCGTAGTATTAATTAGTAGAAAAACAAATCAAACTGTAAGCTCCAGGATATTGATTGATTGATTGAATATTGTTTAAGGTTCCTCTCTAGAATATTTCACCCATATGGAGACATGACCACTGCTGGTGAAGAGCTGCAAAATTTAGGCCTATGCTCGGCACTTATAGCCATTGAGTAGGGGGTGGGTGGGATCTTTATCGTGCCACACTTGCTGTGACACGGGACCTCAGATTTTTTGGTTCCATCTGAATGACCGCACCATTTAGTTGCCTCTTATGATAAGCAAGGGGGTACTGAGGACCTATTCTAACCTGGATCCCCATGGGATCCCAGGATATTGCAATTTGGTACATTCGATCATCATCACGATGATAGGAAGATGCCTATAGTTTTTCAAGCTTATAGGTCAAGGTCACAGTATCACTTACATGTAGTAGGAAAACCTTGTAGGCAGTATACAAACTGAGCTGTTGGGGCTAGGACCATCATTCTTTGTACACACACACTTTATGCCAAGTGGAGAATGCCTATTGTTTCTTAAGGTCAAGTTCGTAGTAGCAGGATGCAGATTGATTCCTTTGGACAATTACCATTAAATTTGGTACACATACATCTTATGCCAATTGAAAATATTACATAGAGAGTACATGATTTGTCTTGTTTTTTTATGCAAAGAAAGTATGTCACACCCTGATGATTGCTGATACTACCTGAAGCCAAGTTTTACAAATCATGATGTAAGAAAAACACCCTATACATTAGCTTTGCACGTGTGTATTATGTACCTTTGGCAGTACTCTTGTTTTGTTTTGTTTTTTCCGAGGGGTTTCAACTTATCCTAACTAGGCAGTAGTACTGGGTGTTTTACAACTGGAATTGCACATAGATAATGAAATACATTGTATGTGTATTTCTGTCCAATCTAAGAGAGATTGATATACTTTGGATCCTTTTTTCTCCTGTGTATATATACCTGACATAGACGGTTTTTATTGTGCAGTATTTACTGGTGTTCTGTACTGTAAGCAGAACACAAGTCACATTTAATGAGGTTACCGTGGCAACAGTCAAAACCTCAGGACCAATACTTCACAAAAAAAAAAATACTGAATTTCAAATGACTTGTATCAGAGTCATGACAGTGCGGAGTGTACAGTATGATGAACGTGATGAGACAGGAGTTTGCAGTCTTTCAAATGAAAAACTTATTGAGCACTGGTCATTCGGGCATTTGTATCTGGACTTTATGATAGATCAAACACAAAGTCTCAATTTTTTATGCCTCCATAATAGGGGATTTTGGTCTGTTTGTCCACAAAAACTTAATCATGGACAAAACTTTTGAGAAGTTGATGATAGGACTTTCATATTTCACAATTGTTTTCCTTGGGATAACCTTGTGAAAAAAGTTGAAAGACCTTTCTTTTTGACCTTGTGACCTTGACCAGGGGTTATGGGGGCATCAGTGTTTCACAAACACACCGTGTTCAGTTTGAAAAGAACTTTGAAGAGAGTACATTAAACCATATTAAGGGTTTCAGACTTTCAGTCAAAATTAGTTCTAGTGCGATAAAATACTATTTGCTTACAATCATCAAATGGTAACATATCATTTCAACAGAAAGTCATTGATATTGATCAAAAGCACAGGCCTGACAGTCTGGTATATGTGTAATAATTGTACAAGACAAATCCCAATTTTGCTGGACTTGGTCTCCGGGCCAGTAGCTATTTTCGAAGTTTAAGTAACAAGATATTCACCACAGATAAATCTATTGTCATGTTAAAGCAGTGATGCAGTGGTAGACTAAGGTCTATAGAGAGAAAGCTGCTGTGGTGGACCTTCTTTAGAAGGAGATCAAAGTGAGGGAGACTTTCATGTTTTATGTACAATGTATCTACTTTTTAGCTCACCTGAGCTGAAAGCTCAAGTGAGCTTTTCTGATCACCCGTATTCGTCCGTCCGTCTGTAAACTTTTCACATTTTCAACTTCTTCTCAACAACCACTGGGCCAATTTCAACCAAAGTTGGCACAAAACATCCTTAGGTAAAGGGAATTCTAAATTGTTAAAATAAAGGGCCAGGCCACCTTCCAAGGGGAGATAATCAAGAAAAGGTAAAAATAGGGTAGGGTCATTAAAAAATCTTCTCAAGAACCACTTGGCCAGAAAAGATGAAATTTATAGATAAGCTTTATTAGGTAGTGCAGATTCAAGTTTGTTAAAATCACGGACCCCGGGGATTGGATGGGGCCTCAAGGGGGGCCTCAAAGTTTTACATACAAATTTATAGGAAAAATCTTTTAAAATCTTCTTCTCAAGAACCACTGGGCCAGAAAAGATGAAATTTATAGATAAGTTTTATTAAGTAGTGAAGATTCTAAATTGTTAAAATCATGGCCCCCGGGGGTCGGATGGGGCCACAATAGGGGATCAAAGTTTTACATACAAATATATAGGAAAAATCTTCTTCTCAAGAACCACTGAGCCAGAAAAGCTGAGATTTATATGAAAGCTTCCTGATATAGTACAGATTCTAAATTGTTAAGATCATGGCCCCCGGGGGTCGGATGGGACCACAATAGGGGATCAAAGTTTTACATACAAATATATAGGAAAAATCTTTAAAAATCTTCTTCCCAGAACCACTGAGCCAGAAAAGCTGAGATTTATATGAAAGCTTTCTGATATAGTGCAGATTCAGGTTTGTTAAAATCATGGCCCCCTGGGGTAGGATGGGGCCACAATAGGGGATCAAAGTTTTACATACAAATATAAAGGGAAAATCTTTAAAAATCTTCTTCTCAAGAACCACTGGGCCAGAAAAGATGAAATTTATAGATAAGTTTTATTAGGTAGTGCAGATTCTAAATTGTTAAAATCATGGCCCCCGGGGGTCGGATGGGGCCACAATAGGGGATCAAAGTTTTACATACAAATATATAGGAAAAATCTTTAAACATCTTCTTCTCAAGAACCACTGAGCCAGAAAAGCTGAGATTTATATGAAAGCTTCCTGATATAGTGCAGATTCTAAATTGTTAAGATCATGGCCCCCGGGGGTCGGATGGGGCCACAATAGGGGATCAAAGTTTTACATACAAATATATAGGAAAAATCTTTAAAAATCTTCTTCCCAGAACCACTGAGCCAGAAAAGCTGAGATTTATATGAAAGCTTTCTGATATAGTGCAGATTCAGGTTTGCTAAAATCATGGCCCCCTGGGGTAGGATGGGGCCACAATAGGGGGTCAAAGTTTTACATACAAATATATAGGGAAAATCTTTTAAAATCTTCTTCTCAAGAACCACTGAGCCAGAAAAGCTGAGATTTATATGAAAGCTTTCTTATATAATGCAGATTCTAAATTGTTAAAATCATGGCCCCCTGGGGTAGGATGGGGCCACAATAGGGGATCAAAGTTTTACATACAAATATATTGGAAAAATCTTTTAAAATCTTCTTCTCAAGAACCACTGAGCCAGAAAAGCTGAGATTTATATGAAAGCTTCCTGATATAGTACAGATTCTAAATTGTTAAAATCATTGTCCCCGGGGATCGGATGGGGCCACAATAGGGGGTCATAGTTTTTTGTTTTTTTTTATATAGTGCAGATTCAAGTTTGTTAAAATCATGGACCCCGGGGATTGGATGGGGTCTCAAGGAGGGCCTCAAAGTTTTACATACAAATTTATAGGAAAAATCTTTTAAAATCTTCTTCTCAAGAACCACTGAGCCAGAAATGCTGAGATTTATATGAAAGCTTCCTGATATAGTGCAGATTCTAAATTGTTAAAGGTCGGGAGTAACCTAGAAAATTTTACACCCCTACAGCAATTAAGCATATATGGCAAGAGGGCAGGGCTTAGCAGTGTTATCAGAATAAGCAGCAATCTGATGCTTGACTCTACACGCGCTCTGTAGCAGACGATATTTTGAACAGGGAGACTGGCATGATTTATCAAAATAAACTAAAGTTTTCCCGCATTTTTCTACCACTCTGCTCGATCTGTGAGGCACTGAAAGGCTATGTTTTTACTTTAACAAAACTTCACCCTAGGAACTACAAAATGAATTCATCATTGTTTTATCCATGTCTTTTAAAACATGTAGTTTTTTTTATAATATACACAAATATTGGTATATACGATATACTAATACTTATGATTTTCCTCTTGGTACCTTTCAATTGTGAGAAGAATTTGGGGGGAAATTGTAGCTGTGCAATGGACATGTGCATTGAAGGGTTATTAAGAAACATTTTGTCCATTATGATATTTGGAGACCTACTATCTGTGATTGTCTCTTTTGGCATTGTAATGTTCACACGTTAGAGTCCAGATTGAGAGTAATTTTAGAGTGATGGTTGATCAATTGGACATTTGTCATCATTGGTGAGAGACAATTAATGGGAGTTACACAACTGGCCTAGGAGATTGTTGCTTAATCAGACAAACATCATGCTTGACATTATTCGAGAAAAGGTACCAGCAATCCTGCAAAACTCTGAAACAGTGATCAGACTGAACAGTCCTAATGAGTTATTTTCATAAAGTTAACCAATTTTTTTAATGGAATGTGATTATATATAATTAAAAAATAAAATTTGGATTTACCAATGATATATGAGTAAGTACTTTTTTTCCACGTTATACAGTGATTTGATTACATGTTGCCTTTGGTGCAATCCCTCTTATCTAGAACTAAACAAGCATGCTCCTGCAATGTGTGAGTCAACATCCGGTGTAAACAATAACAAAAGATAATCACACCCACAAACTGCCAATCTCTAGTTTGAAATACAAATTTAGCCCTGCTTCAGATTTTTGAGGCCAAAATTAAAACTTCATGAGAAGTTATATCTAAAATAGATATGGCCAATATATGCACAGTTATGAGGGGAACAAGCATACCTATTTTAAAATTTCAGTACAACAGCTTAATCTTTATTTTTGCAAAATAAGTGCTGCAATCTGAATGTGACCAGAAAATTCATATATTCCACCATTTTCACCGATTGGCTGCTTTTATACCCAATTGCCGGCTTTTAAGATCATGGCCCCAGGGGGTCGGATGGGGCCACAATAGGGGGTCAAAGTTTTACATACAAATATATAGGAAAAATCTTTAAAAATCTTCTTCCCAGAACCACTGAGCCAGAAAAGCTGAGATTTATATGAAAGCTTTCTGATATAGTGCAGATTCAGGTTTGTTAAAATCATGGCCCCCTGGGGTAGGATGGGGCCACAATAGGGGATCAAAGTTTTACATACAAATATATAGGGAAAATCTTTAAAAATCTTCTTCTCAAGAACCATTAGGCCAAAGAAGTTCACATTTACATGAAAGCTTTCTGACATAGTGTAGATTCAAGTTTGCAAAAACCATGGTCTCCAGGGGTAGGTTTGGGGCCATGATAGGGACTACGGTTTTACATGCAAATAGATATGGAAAATCTCCTGAGATGGACCAAGGTGACTCAGGTGAGCGATGTGGCCCATGGGCCTCTTGTTATTATTTTGTGTTTTGCCTTGAAGAATTTCTCAGTCATATTGAGGTATTTCTATTTGTAGTTGAAGTATCACAAATTTACAAACCAGTGCATGGTGTTCCGGACTGTATCAGTGAGGGTACTTTATTGTGCTAATGTCTGCTGCCACATGAAACTCGTCCAACACACCTATGACTTTCACTTCTAAATGCAGAGCGTTTAGCGAAGGAACAGTCACTACCTATTTTAACCTCTTGGGTTTGACACTGTCAAGGCATTGACCGGGCTCGAATCCCCGCCCTCCTGGTCACGAAGCGAATGTTCTAACCACTAACGGCTTAAATCATATGTGTCGTCTTATAGATACCCAAATCAAGATATATATGTACCAGCATCCATGATGAAATATGCAAATTTCTTTGCCTCAGATATAAGACCCATCACATTTCATGACACAAATCACAAAATGAAAATCTATTACTTTGAGCATTTGATAATTTATTTAAACTCATTTTCTTTATTTGTAGACAGCAGCCTAAGGACGGGCTCGTCCAGCTGTTGAGGTAGCGTGTATACCTACTCAGTATGCTACTGATACAACAGAGGAAGGACCAGAGAACTCTCCATACAACATAAGGCAGTGTGAAACGTGAGCCAGTCAACAACAGAGGAAGGACCAGAGAACTCTCCATACAACATAAGGCAGTGTGAAACGCAAGCCAGTCAATAACAGAGGAAGGACCAGAGAACTCTATATACATCATAAGGCAGTGTGAAACGCGAGCCAGTCAACAACAGAGGAAGGACCAGAGAACTCTATATACATCATAAGGCAGTGTGAAACGCGAGCCAGTCAATAGGAATTTGAAATGAAAACAAACTGGATGAGAACCAGTATGTTGGGATTTTCAAATTTGTGCCTGAAATTTAAACAACAGCAGCTTTTCCAGTTTATTTCTGTTGTTGGATTCTGATTTTAGAATGTGAAGTGTACAGCATTTAAAGTCCTGAAAATCACATAGCTTTCCCTGCTGTGGACCTTTATATTAAAACGTGTAAGAAGTCCTCCATCAACCTAGTTTTCCACATTTTAACTGAGGTTTTTCTGAAATCCCAACATAATTAGGATGTCGGATAAAGATAGAAATCCAGGAAATGTTCCACAAAATAATTCAGAAGGATTGGATTTTTATGGAGCAAATGCACAAACTGTCTTAAATGGTAGGTATGCTCCTATTTTACAGAAATTTCAAGACTTTGTGAACACCCAGAATTCCAGTGGATACAGGAAGCAGTACCAAATGGTGGTAATGCATCCAAAACATAATAAGGTGGAAATCCCAGATTTAAACATAGCAGACCAAACTGAAAGAAAAACATTCCAGAGCAAGGCAAATACTAGTAGACCAATCTGGAATGCTTCCAATATCTTTCCAAGTCCTTCATCTAATGAAGTAGTCTCATCAGTTTCCCAAGACTTCAAATCTGAAGAATGTGAAGCATATTCAGAACCTTATAAACCAGAAAAAGATTTGGAGGATGAGTTTACTCTTTCTAGTCAGTCTCCACAAATCTCACCAGTTTCCCAAGCACCAATCTCACCAGTTTCCCAAGCACAAATCTCACCAGTGTCTCAAGACTTCAAATCGGAAGACTGTGCAGCATATTCAAAACCTTCAAAGTTTGTTTTTGCCTCATCTTGTGCCCCTTATAAACCAGAAAGAGATTTGGAGGATAGTTTTTCTGTGTCTGTTCTCTCACCAGTTTCCCAAGCACCAATCTCACCAGTTTCCCAAGCACCAATCTCACCAGTTTCCCAAGCACAAATCTCACCAGTGTCTCAAGACTTCAAATCGGAAGACTGTGCAGCATATTCAAAACCTTCAAAGTTTGTTTTTGCCTCATCTTGTGCCCCTTATAAACCAGAAGGAGATTTGGAGGATAGTTTTTCTGTGTCTGTTCTCTCACCAGTTTCCCAAGCACCAATCTCACCAGTTTCCCGAGCACCAAACTCACCAGTTTCCCAAGCACCAATCTTACCAGTTTCCCAAGCACCAATCTCACCAGTTTCCCAAGCATCAATCTCACCAGTTTCCCAAGCTGATTATGTACCAGATGAAGAGCCTTCACAACTTCTATTTGTATCATCCACTGATCCAGAGAGAGATTCTGAGCTGTGTGCTACATATGGCCAACCACTCTTATATAATGACCATTGTGAGAATAAGGGAGTAATTCCGACGGAACATCTTGTGTCAGTGAAATTTCAGCCAATTTCCTATAAACAGTTACAATCATTTAATGAAGAAGGGGAAACGGTAAGTTTTCTGCACTTGAAGTTATTTTTCATGAGTGTTTACACATATATACATACATACATGTATACACACGAATACACATATATACATACATACATGTATACACACGAATACACATATATACATACATACATGAATACACATATACTTAGTAGGAAAACCTAATAGGAAACTCTTGTGGGCAGGATACAAACCAAACCCTAAGCTCCAGGGGCACGTTTTACAGAATAATTTACGACTTACGACCAACTTTGCATACTGGAATTATCCAGTTTATTGTAAGGTCATTTACTCCAAATGCAAAATAGTTTTTTAAAATGTTGAAATTAAGCCTCAGAAAAGTTTTACTTCATTCACTTAAAGTAATAACTGTGTAATACAATTTAAGACTCGTGACTTTGCCATAAGTTGTTTTTGTAAAACGGGTCCCAGGATATTACAACTTGGTATACTTTATCACCATGATGAGAGGAAGATGTTTATATTTTTTTTTCAAGGTCAGTAGTCAAAGGTCAAGGTCATACTATTACTTAGTAGGAAAACCTTGTAGGCAGGATACAAATCAAACCGTAAGCTTCAGAATATTGCAACTTGGTACATTTCATCACCATGATGAAAGGAAGATGCTATTGTTTTTCAAGGTCAGGAGTCAAAGGTCACGGTCGTAGTATTAATTAGTAGAAAAACAAATCAAACTGTAAGCTCCAGGATATTGATTGATTGATTGAATATTGTTTAAGGTTCCTCTCTAGAATATTTCACCCATATGGAGACATGACCACTGCTGGTGAAGAGCTGCAAAATTTAGGCCTATGCTCGGCACTTATAGCCATTGAGTAGGGGGTGGGTGGGATCTTTATCGTGCCACACTTGCTGTGACACGGGACCTCAGATTTTTTGGTTCCATCTGAATGACCGCACCATTTAGTTGCCTCTTATGATAAGCAAGGGGGTACTGAGGACCTATTCTAACCTGGATCCCCATGGGATCCCAGGATATTGCAATTTGGTACATTCGATCATCATCACGATGATAGGAAGATGCCTATAGTTTTTCAAGCTTATAGGTCAAGGTCACAGTATCACTTACATGTAGTAGGAAAACCTTGTAGGCAGTATACAAACTGAGCTGTTGGGGCTAGGACCATCATTCTTTGTACACACACACTTTATGCCAAGTGGAGAATGCCTATTGTTTCTTAAGGTCAAGTTCGTAGTAGCAGGATGCAGATTGATTCCTTTGGACAATTACCATTAAATTTGGTACACATACATCTTATGCCAATTGAAAATATTACATAGAGAGTACATGATTTGTCTTGTTTTTTTATGCAAAGAAAGTATGTCACACCCTGATGATTGCTGATACTACCTGAAGCCAAGTTTTACAAATCATGATGTAAGAAAAACACCCTATACATTAGCTTTGCACGTGTGTATTATGTACCTTTGGCAGTACTCTTGTTTTGTTTTGTTTTTTCCGAGGGGTTTCAACTTATCCTAACTAGGCAGTAGTACTGGGTGTTTTACAACTGGAATTGCACATAGATAATGAAATACATTGTATGTGTATTTCTGTCCAATCTAAGAGAGATTGATATACTTTGGATCCTTTTTTCTCCTGTGTATATATACCTGACATAGACGGTTTTTATTGTGCAGTATTTACTGGTGTTCTGTACTGTAAGCAGAACACAAGTCACATTTAATGAGGTTACCGTGGCAACAGTCAAAACCTCAGGACCAATACTTCACAAAAAAAAAAATACTGAATTTCAAATGACTTGTATCAGAGTCATGACAGTGCGGAGTGTACAGTATGATGAACGTGATGAGACAGGAGTTTGCAGTCTTTCAAATGAAAAACTTATTGAGCACTGGTCATTCGGGCATTTGTATCTGGACTTTATGATAGATCAAACACAAAGTCTCAATTTTTTATGCCTCCATAATAGGGGATTTTGGTCTGTTTGTCCACAAAAACTTAATCATGGACAAAACTTTTGAGAAGTTGATGATAGGACTTTCATATTTCACAATTGTTTTCCTTGGGATAACCTTGTGAAAAAAGTTGAAAGACCTTTCTTTTTGACCTTGTGACCTTGACCAGGGGTTATGGGGGCATCAGTGTTTCACAAACACACCGTGTTCAGTTTGAAAAGAACTTTGAAGAGAGTACATTAAACCATATTAAGGGTTTCAGACTTTCAGTCAAAATTAGTTCTAGTGCGATAAAATACTATTTGCTTACAATCATCAAATGGTAACATATCATTTCAACAGAAAGTCATTGATATTGATCAAAAGCACAGGCCTGACAGTCTGGTATATGTGTAATAATTGTACAAGACAAATCCCAATTTTGCTGGACTTGGTCTCCGGGCCAGTAGCTATTTTCGAAGTTTAAGTAACAAGATATTCACCACAGATAAATCTATTGTCATGTTAAAGCAGTGATGCAGTGGTAGACTAAGGTCTATAGAGAGAAAGCTGCTGTGGTGGACCTTCTTTAGAAGGAGATCAAAGTGAGGGAGACTTTCATGTTTTATGTACAATGTATCTACTTTTTAGCTCACCTGAGCTGAAAGCTCAAGTGAGCTTTTCTGATCACCCGTATTCGTCCGTCCGTCTGTAAACTTTTCACATTTTCAACTTCTTCTCAACAACCACTGGGCCAATTTCAACCAAAGTTGGCACAAAACATCCTTAGGTAAAGGGAATTCTAAATTGTTAAAATAAAGGGCCAGGCCACCTTCCAAGGGGAGATAATCAAGAAAAGGTAAAAATAGGGTAGGGTCATTAAAAAATCTTCTCAAGAACCACTTGGCCAGAAAAGATGAAATTTATAGATAAGCTTTATTAGGTAGTGCAGATTCAAGTTTGTTAAAATCACGGACCCCGGGGATTGGATGGGGCCTCAAGGGGGGCCTCAAAGTTTTACATACAAATTTATAGGAAAAATCTTTTAAAATCTTCTTCTCAAGAACCACTGGGCCAGAAAAGATGAAATTTATAGATAAGTTTTATTAAGTAGTGAAGATTCTAAATTGTTAAAATCATGGCCCCCGGGGGTCGGATGGGGCCACAATAGGGGATCAAAGTTTTACATACAAATATATAGGAAAAATCTTCTTCTCAAGAACCACTGAGCCAGAAAAGCTGAGATTTATATGAAAGCTTCCTGATATAGTACAGATTCTAAATTGTTAAGATCATGGCCCCCGGGGGTCGGATGGGACCACAATAGGGGATCAAAGTTTTACATACAAATATATAGGAAAAATCTTTAAAAATCTTCTTCCCAGAACCACTGAGCCAGAAAAGCTGAGATTTATATGAAAGCTTTCTGATATAGTGCAGATTCAGGTTTGTTAAAATCATGGCCCCCTGGGGTAGGATGGGGCCACAATAGGGGATCAAAGTTTTACATACAAATATAAAGGGAAAATCTTTAAAAATCTTCTTCTCAAGAACCACTGGGCCAGAAAAGATGAAATTTATAGATAAGTTTTATTAGGTAGTGCAGATTCTAAATTGTTAAAATCATGGCCCCCGGGGGTCGGATGGGGCCACAATAGGGGATCAAAGTTTTACATACAAATATATAGGAAAAATCTTTAAACATCTTCTTCTCAAGAACCACTGAGCCAGAAAAGCTGAGATTTATATGAAAGCTTCCTGATATAGTGCAGATTCTAAATTGTTAAGATCATGGCCCCCGGGGGTCGGATGGGGCCACAATAGGGGATCAAAGTTTTACATACAAATATATAGGAAAAATCTTTAAAAATCTTCTTCCCAGAACCACTGAGCCAGAAAAGCTGAGATTTATATGAAAGCTTTCTGATATAGTGCAGATTCAGGTTTGCTAAAATCATGGCCCCCTGGGGTAGGATGGGGCCACAATAGGGGGTCAAAGTTTTACATACAAATATATAGGGAAAATCTTTTAAAATCTTCTTCTCAAGAACCACTGAGCCAGAAAAGCTGAGATTTATATGAAAGCTTTCTTATATAATGCAGATTCTAAATTGTTAAAATCATGGCCCCCTGGGGTAGGATGGGGCCACAATAGGGGATCAAAGTTTTACATACAAATATATTGGAAAAATCTTTTAAAATCTTCTTCTCAAGAACCACTGAGCCAGAAAAGCTGAGATTTATATGAAAGCTTCCTGATATAGTACAGATTCTAAATTGTTAAAATCATTGTCCCCGGGGATCGGATGGGGCCACAATAGGGGGTCATAGTTTTTTGTTTTTTTTTATATAGTGCAGATTCAAGTTTGTTAAAATCATGGACCCCGGGGATTGGATGGGGTCTCAAGGAGGGCCTCAAAGTTTTACATACAAATTTATAGGAAAAATCTTTTAAAATCTTCTTCTCAAGAACCACTGAGCCAGAAATGCTGAGATTTATATGAAAGCTTCCTGATATAGTGCAGATTCTAAATTGTTAAAGGTCGGGAGTAACCTAGAAAATTTTACACCCCTACAGCAATTAAGCATATATGGCAAGAGGGCAGGGCTTAGCAGTGTTATCAGAATAAGCAGCAATCT
The DNA here is from genome assembly GCF_947568905.1 of Ostrea edulis. Classification (NCBI taxonomy): domain Eukaryota; kingdom Metazoa; phylum Mollusca; class Bivalvia; order Ostreida; family Ostreidae; genus Ostrea; species Ostrea edulis. The sequence continues at coordinate 80,812,334 of NC_079166.1, read as the reverse complement.
GATGCTTGACTCTACACGCGCTCTGTAGCAGACGATATTTTGAACAGGGAGACTGGCATGATTTATCAAAATAAACTAAAGTTTTCCCGCATTTTTCTACCACTCTGCTCGATCTGTGAGGCACTGAAAGGCTATGTTTTTACTTTAACAAAACTTCACCCTAGGAACTACAAAATGAATTCATCATTGTTTTATCCATGTCTTTTAAAACATGTAGTTTTTTTTATAATATACACAAATATTGGTATATACGATATACTAATACTTATGATTTTCCTCTTGGTACCTTTCAATTGTGAGAAGAATTTGGGGGGAAATTGTAGCTGTGCAATGGACATGTGCATTGAAGGGTTATTAAGAAACATTTTGTCCATTATGATATTTGGAGACCTACTATCTGTGATTGTCTCTTTTGGCATTGTAATGTTCACACGTTAGAGTCCAGATTGAGAGTAATTTTAGAGTGATGGTTGATCAATTGGACATTTGTCATCATTGGTGAGAGACAATTAATGGGAGTTACACAACTGGCCTAGGAGATTGTTGCTTAATCAGACAAACATCATGCTTGACATTATTCGAGAAAAGGTACCAGCAATCCTGCAAAACTCTGAAACAGTGATCAGACTGAACAGTCCTAATGAGTTATTTTCATAAAGTTAACCAATTTTTTTAATGGAATGTGATTATATATAATTAAAAAATAAAATTTGGATTTACCAATGATATATGAGTAAGTACTTTTTTTCCACGTTATACAGTGATTTGATTACATGTTGCCTTTGGTGCAATCCCTCTTATCTAGAACTAAACAAGCATGCTCCTGCAATGTGTGAGTCAACATCCGGTGTAAACAATAACAAAAGATAATCACACCCACAAACTGCCAATCTCTAGTTTGAAATACAAATTTAGCCCTGCTTCAGATTTTTGAGGCCAAAATTAAAACTTCATGAGAAGTTATATCTAAAATAGATATGGCCAATATATGCACAGTTATGAGGGGAACAAGCATACCTATTTTAAAATTTCAGTACAACAGCTTAATCTTTATTTTTGCAAAATAAGTGCTGCAATCTGAATGTGACCAGAAAATTCATATATTCCACCATTTTCACCGATTGGCTGCTTTTATACCCAATTGCCGGCTTTTAAGATCATGGCCCCAGGGGGTCGGATGGGGCCACAATAGGGGGTCAAAGTTTTACATACAAATATATAGGAAAAATCTTTAAAAATCTTCTTCCCAGAACCACTGAGCCAGAAAAGCTGAGATTTATATGAAAGCTTTCTGATATAGTGCAGATTCAGGTTTGTTAAAATCATGGCCCCCTGGGGTAGGATGGGGCCACAATAGGGGATCAAAGTTTTACATACAAATATATAGGGAAAATCTTTAAAAATCTTCTTCTCAAGAACCATTAGGCCAAAGAAGTTCACATTTACATGAAAGCTTTCTGACATAGTGTAGATTCAAGTTTGCAAAAACCATGGTCTCCAGGGGTAGGTTTGGGGCCATGATAGGGACTACGGTTTTACATGCAAATAGATATGGAAAATCTCCTGAGATGGACCAAGGTGACTCAGGTGAGCGATGTGGCCCATGGGCCTCTTGTTATTATTTTGTGTTTTGCCTTGAAGAATTTCTCAGTCATATTGAGGTATTTCTATTTGTAGTTGAAGTATCACAAATTTACAAACCAGTGCATGGTGTTCCGGACTGTATCAGTGAGGGTACTTTATTGTGCTAATGTCTGCTGCCACATGAAACTCGTCCAACACACCTATGACTTTCACTTCTAAATGCAGAGCGTTTAGCGAAGGAACAGTCACTACCTATTTTAACCTCTTGGGTTTGACACTGTCAAGGCATTGACCGGGCTCGAATCCCCGCCCTCCTGGTCACGAAGCGAATGTTCTAACCACTAACGGCTTAAATCATATGTGTCGTCTTATAGATACCCAAATCAAGATATATATGTACCAGCATCCATGATGAAATATGCAAATTTCTTTGCCTCAGATATAAGACCCATCACATTTCATGACACAAATCACAAAATGAAAATCTATTACTTTGAGCATTTGATAATTTATTTAAACTCATTTTCTTTATTTGTAGACAGCAGCCTAAGGACGGGCTCGTCCAGCTGTTGAGGTAGCGTGTATACCTACTCAGTATGCTACTGATACAACAGAGGAAGGACCAGAGAACTCTCCATACAACATAAGGCAGTGTGAAACGTGAGCCAGTCAACAACAGAGGAAGGACCAGAGAACTCTCCATACAACATAAGGCAGTGTGAAACGCAAGCCAGTCAATAACAGAGGAAGGACCAGAGAACTCTATATACATCATAAGGCAGTGTGAAACGCGAGCCAGTCAACAACAGAGGAAGGACCAGAGAACTCTATATACATCATAAGGCAGTGTGAAACGCGAGCCAGTCAATAGGAATTTGAAATGAAAACAAACTGGATGAGAACCAGTATGTTGGGATTTTCAAATTTGTGCCTGAAATTTAAACAACAGCAGCTTTTCCAGTTTATTTCTGTTGTTGGATTCTGATTTTAGAATGTGAAGTGTACAGCATTTAAAGTCCTGAAAATCACATAGCTTTCCCTGCTGTGGACCTTTATATTAAAACGTGTAAGAAGTCCTCCATCAACCTAGTTTTCCACATTTTAACTGAGGTTTTTCTGAAATCCCAACATAATTAGGATGTCGGATAAAGATAGAAATCCAGGAAATGTTCCACAAAATAATTCAGAAGGATTGGATTTTTATGGAGCAAATGCACAAACTGTCTTAAATGGTAGGTATGCTCCTATTTTACAGAAATTTCAAGACTTTGTGAACACCCAGAATTCCAGTGGATACAGGAAGCAGTACCAAATGGTGGTAATGCATCCAAAACATAATAAGGTGGAAATCCCAGATTTAAACATAGCAGACCAAACTGAAAGAAAAACATTCCAGAGCAAGGCAAATACTAGTAGACCAATCTGGAATGCTTCCAATATCTTTCCAAGTCCTTCATCTAATGAAGTAGTCTCATCAGTTTCCCAAGACTTCAAATCTGAAGAATGTGAAGCATATTCAGAACCTTATAAACCAGAAAAAGATTTGGAGGATGAGTTTACTCTTTCTAGTCAGTCTCCACAAATCTCACCAGTTTCCCAAGCACCAATCTCACCAGTTTCCCAAGCACAAATCTCACCAGTGTCTCAAGACTTCAAATCGGAAGACTGTGCAGCATATTCAAAACCTTCAAAGTTTGTTTTTGCCTCATCTTGTGCCCCTTATAAACCAGAAAGAGATTTGGAGGATAGTTTTTCTGTGTCTGTTCTCTCACCAGTTTCCCAAGCACCAATCTCACCAGTTTCCCAAGCACCAATCTCACCAGTTTCCCAAGCACAAATCTCACCAGTGTCTCAAGACTTCAAATCGGAAGACTGTGCAGCATATTCAAAACCTTCAAAGTTTGTTTTTGCCTCATCTTGTGCCCCTTATAAACCAGAAGGAGATTTGGAGGATAGTTTTTCTGTGTCTGTTCTCTCACCAGTTTCCCAAGCACCAATCTCACCAGTTTCCCGAGCACCAAACTCACCAGTTTCCCAAGCACCAATCTTACCAGTTTCCCAAGCACCAATCTCACCAGTTTCCCAAGCATCAATCTCACCAGTTTCCCAAGCTGATTATGTACCAGATGAAGAGCCTTCACAACTTCTATTTGTATCATCCACTGATCCAGAGAGAGATTCTGAGCTGTGTGCTACATATGGCCAACCACTCTTATATAATGACCATTGTGAGAATAAGGGAGTAATTCCGACGGAACATCTTGTGTCAGTGAAATTTCAGCCAATTTCCTATAAACAGTTACAATCATTTAATGAAGAAGGGGAAACGGTAAGTTTTCTGCACTTGAAGTTATTTTTCATGAGTGTTTACACATATATACATACATACATGTATACACACGAATACACATATATACATACATACATGTATACACACGAATACACATATATACATACATACATGAATACACATATATACATACATACATGTATACATACGGATACACATATATACATATTACATACATGTATACACACGAATACACATATATACATACATACATGTATACATACGGATACACATATATACATATTACATACATGTACACACACGAATGTAATACAGTTACCCTTTTATACATGTCTATATCTCTATTTAGTATTGCTTATAGGAGTTATGAGATTGATCACCGTTCGTTATCTTCACCTTTCATATATGAATATACAATTTATGTTTGTACATGTATTTTGATGGTTGACTAATTGTTCTTGAGTTGAACATTCCTTAGATAATCTTGTATATAGAGACATACATGTATGTCAACAGTTTTAGGTGAAATGCTACAAAGGTGAACATAGTCTAGAGCTTGGTTGTTTGGTTCAATATTGTTTAATGTCCCACTCCAGAATTTTTCACTCATATGGAGACATTACCATTCTCGGTGAAGGGCCACAAAATTTCGGCATATGCTCGGCGCTTACAGCTTATGAGCAGGGAGGGGTCTTTATTGTGCCACACTTGCTGTGACACGGGGCCTCGGTTTTTGCAGTCTCATCTGAAGAATCACCCCATTTAGTTGCCTCTTATGACAAACAAGGGAGTACTGAGGACCTATTCTAACCAAGATCCCCATGGTAGTGTATAGCTTAAATTGGGCCATTTAGCAGTGAGGGTTCTTTATTTTTACCAAATTGTACTTAAAGTCATTGAGATGGACCTCATTTTTAGCTCACCTGAGTTTTCATCTGAGCTGAAAGCTCAAGTGAGCTTTTCTGATCACCAGTTTTCCGTCGTCTGTCGATAAACTTTTCACATTTTTGACTTCTTCTCCAGAACCAATGGGTCAATTTCAACCAAACTTGGCAAAAAGCATATTTGGGTGAATGGCTTTCAAGTTTGTTCAATTGAAAGGGCCATGTCTCCTTCAAAGGGGAGATAATCACAATAAATGCAAAAATAGGATGGGTTCATTTAAAAAAAAAAGTTCTTAGAACTCAAGAACCACTGGGTCAGAAAAGCTGAACTTTTCATGAAAGCTTCCTGACATAGTGGGGATTCAAGTTAGTTAAAATCATGACTCCTGAAGTACGGTTCAAAGTTTTACATTCGAATATATAGGAAAATTCTTAATCTTCTTTCCAAGAACCATTGAGCCAAGAAAGTTCAAATTTACTTGGCAGCTCTCTGACAGTGCAGATTCAAGTTTGTTAAAATCATGGGCGATGGCCCCTTGGGAAAGAGTAGGGCCATAATATGGGATCAAAGTTTTACATACAAATATATAGGGAGACTCTTTAAAAATTGTCTTCCTCATGGTGCAAGTTCTACAACCCATGACCATTCCTAAAGCAGCTCTACATTTTGAATTGTAACATTACATGGAATATGGAAAAGAGAAATGTCATATGACAGTCACCATATAATAGCATATTCCTGCATGTCATTTGTAACTTATTTACTTCGAACAATATTATAGCTCTAAGCGATGATGAGAGAAAATGTTAAAAACTGTCCTTCTGAAACAATGAAAGTTGTATTTTGTATTAAGTCATGCTTTCACTCCAATGATTTAAAGAGGACAAGAATTGACAAATACTGAAATTAATGAAATAATTGTATTGATTTTGTTTTTCATTTTATATTTTCAGCATATACTAGGACATGGAAGAAAATTTCCAAATCGGTATTTGCCGAGTTCGACGCCTTATAAGTGTGGCATGTGTGATATAACTTTTGGCAAAAGCAGAGACTTGAACAAGCACATTAAGAAGCATTGCAATCCCTGGTGTGCTGTGTGTAAGACGATGTTCTCCAGTGTATATAAATTGAAATCTCACAGATGCCTTCATCAATCGATATGCTGGATCTGTTTTGAGAGAGTTAAGGATACGAGAAAACTCGGCATTCACTACCGTACTCATGGAGTTTTTACAAATGAAGTAATGTTCAGCTGTGCCGAATGTGATGTGATGTTTCCCTTTGCCAGGAGATATGAACTTTGTCTGCACTTATTAGCAAAAAAATCCCTGTGTGAGAACTTACGATTTAAATGTACGAATTGTACTTTGATTCTTAATACATTGTCACTGTTTTTCGAACACATGAAGACAGAACATGTGATTTCAGACCGGAGAGGCGCATTTCAATGTCCAGTCTGTTCTCAGATTTATGTATGTAAGCATAATTTTCAGAAACATATGAAAATCAACAAACACAGAATAAAATGCAGTATTTGTTGTAAATTTTTCATAAGCGTGGGAGGAAATGCAAACAAACAATTTCAGCTGTGTGAACCTGGTGGTGAAACCAGAGACGAAGGAATGATTAACACCATGGCAACAAAAGAAGGCGGGAAGATCGGAATGAACTCTGGAGAAACGGATGAAGATTCCTCGAGATGTATTCAATGCAAATTGCGCTTTAAATGTAAGTTAACTTTGTTGAAATGTAGCCTGTTTCAAAATATACACAAGTGCCTGGTTTGTTCAAGAATGTTCTGCAAGTTGTTTCTTCTGAAATCACACATGAATATCCATGTACTCTACGCACACCACAGCTGTTATGTATGTGGGAAAAGATTTAGCCACACCAGAAATCTAAAGCTGCACATGAAGACCCATGTGTTCCACCCCAACTACTCTTGCAAAGTGTGTGGAAGAAAATTCGTCCATCGTCATCATCTTAACTTACACACAGAATTACATTTGAGAGAAAAATTTCTATGCGTCATATGCAATAAAGGATTCAATAAACTTTATCAATTCGTTCGCCACAGGAAGTTACATCCACGCAGTTGTACAAGTCGAAATAAAAAGGATGTGAAATTAAGCAAAAGAGGTAAAATTTATCTCAAGAAAGGCGTACGTTGGAAAACAACTCCACATGAACGCAAACCGTGTCTATGTCACATCTGTGGTAAGATGTTTAAATTAGAGAGTGATTATAACAATCATATGACGCTTCACACAAGGACGGAATGACAGAACACCAGTCTGTGAACAGAAGCATTAAATAAGACATCCACTAATGTCATCTGTGTGGACGGTAGCCCTGGCATCAGCAGATTCTGTGTAAACGGTTGTCTGGCATCGGCAGATTCTGTGTGAACGGTTGTCTGGCATCGGCAGATTCTGCGTGAACGGTAGCCCTGGCATCGGCAGATTCTGTGTGAACGGTAGCCTTAGCATCGGCAGATTCTGTGTGAACGGTAGCCCTGGCATCGGCAGATTCTCGAGAGACATTGTGAGGTTTGCTTGAAAGATTTTTCGGAAGTGTGTCAGCATCAATCAGACACAGGGCTCATATTATGGACTGATAGATTCGGAAGTATATAAAATTTCATGTGAACCTGTCAATCCGTGATCATACTGATATTCATGAATAAAACTGATCATAATGAAGAATTGTCTGTCAGTACGTCACAATTCAGTTACAGAGTTTTATAATTACGTAGGAGTAGGTATGGTAAGATAATGGCCTCCATAAGTTATCATGATCATTATTCAGTAAACCAGATCAAGTCTATCTCACAATAAGGAAGATCAGTTTTGATATGTGACATAATCTAAGTTTACAGGAAGGTCATAAAGTTTATGAATTTTTTTTATTTCCTCATTTTTGGCCAAAAGTTGATACATTTGATGGATATATTTGCATCAGAAAATATAGAGGACACAATAATATTGTATACCTGTATAAGCTGCAAGTTTAATATAGAAATGGTACAATGGTAAATGTGTTTGATGTCATGTTTTCCAAAGCTTCTATATACAATGCAGTGGCAGATCCAGAGGAGGAGGTTCTCCCCCACCCCTCCCTTTTGTCAGAAAATGTTGCTAAACGGTGAAAAAATAAGTCATTTTAAGAATGGAACCCCCTTTGAAAAATTCCTGGATCCGCCCCTGTAATGTAACACACACACACGCATTCATACGTACACTTTATAACCCACGCAACGAAGTTGCGGAGGCCATAATGTTTTTGACCCGTCCGCCGGTCCCTTTCTTGCCAGCGCAACTCCTTTGAGACCGCTCAACAGAATTTCGTGAAACTTTGTAGTTAATAAGGACACGCTGTGTAGATGTGCATATTCCCAGGAAATTCTGATTCAATAATTTTTATGGGAGTTATGCCTTTTTTGGACTTAGAATTTTAAGCCCCCCTATCCTGTTTTTTGCAATAATGCATAACATTACCATCCATTTTTTTAGGCATTGTCAAGCAATGTTGGAGCGTGGGGTATGTGAGTTTGCTCACTTCTGCTTTCTTTAATTTTATTTTTCTTTCTTCGCGTTTCACAAATTGAAATTGATGATAAAATTTTAATAGATCGACATTTAACTTTCTAATACATCCACTGTATATTAGATATCCTCGTTTACTGAGAATTGTTTTCATATGTAAATTTCAGAATTACACAGGTGTATCAACTCAAAATTTTCTAATGTAGTCACGCTATATGGAGTAGATCACTCGGTACAATCCTCCATTTTCCCTTTAAAACATCAAAATTTCCCACGAAGAAATATAAGTCCCCCCACCCCACCCCCATTCTTCCATTATAAGGATATGGTGATTAAGATTCGATGAAATTGTTTCAAAGAAATCCTTGAGGTAATCTATAAATATAGACATCTTTTATTTTCAATTCACGTGACGAGAATTGAAACCAGGTGTTTCCTATTGTAGACATCAGTTTCGATTTCATTGTAGCAATTGAGTTTAAAAAGTATTGAAACTGTTTTTGAAGTACCGTATGTGATGATGAAAATAAATGGAGATGTGGTGAAAACAGAGTGTTACAACGCAGACATGAACCGAACGAATAAGAGGACATGTATTTAGACTCAGTTTTCACAGCCGGAAATCAATCTGTATTTACACTCAGTTTTCACAGCCGGAAATCAATCTGTATTTAGACTCAGTTTTCACAGCCGAAAATCAATCTGTATTTAGACTTAGTTTTCACAGCCGAAAATCAATCTGTATTTAGACTCAGTTTTCACAGCCGAAAATCAATCTGTATTTAGACTCGGTTAACATTTAACACTAAACCAAAGAAACGACAGTCAGGAAGTTTAGGACCATTCTTACGTCACATCATATATCATGGTTTCGTTTATATATGTATGGAAACGCATGTATGAATAATTTGCAAAGATTTTAACGTAAACCTCTAGTGTTTCCAGGCTTCTGTGTTTGTCTTCTTTTATTTTTGTATTCTTTATGGGATTTGTAAGAGTGATCAATGTTTCTCAAATTCATTTTTCATTGTGAAATATTGTGAAATTCGTCGTCTATCTCTGTTTTGTGATACAAAGTAATTCAATATTAGATGAATTCTACGGAAAATATCCTTCTATATTTCCTCGGTAATGAAATGGTGTATGTCTACTCTAAATTTGTGTTTAAAGTTTGTAAACCTGACCTTTGGAAGAATTCTTAACACCGGAAGACCATAATCTATGTAAAATAATCTCTCAGCAGTAATTAATTTGCATCTTCATATCCAACTTAGCTAAGTACTTCGTTACTAGGTTGAAAATACGGATGTATATTTAATTGCTGGGATAAAATTTAGAAATTCATTTCAAAATTAAAGATTATCTCCCTCATGCATAGCTCTTATCCTTGGACAAAGTTGGCTCCAGTTTTTGGCACTTTAGTTTTCCTTTTAGCTCTTACAAGTTTATTGTTATTTCGAATTTCCAAAATTTCGGCTTGAGCATTACTGAAAAGACATTTTTTGTCGAAATGCGCATCTGGTGCATCAAAATTAGTACCGTATAAGTTTTACACCATACCAGGATATTAATTAAGGATTTCATAAACCAATACTTCACACCGATATACATGTAAAACAGGTGTCATGGCTTTATCAGACAGGTTATGATGGCACTATATCGGTAAATTGAATTGTCTAATCCCTTCCCTATTATATACATTGCTTTTTGCGCTTGTTCGCATAAATAATTTTTGGCTTTGTAAAATGAGCGTGTTCTTGCTAATATAATGGCGAAATATTTGAATCCTTTTACATTCTCAATACTGCTATTGTTGTAGTAGAAAATCTTCTTTATCATTAGACCGTTGGGAAAAAAATAATTTTTGTTTCATCCTCATTTACATTTAACCAAGATCAACAGCCTGTATTATTTTGCAAATATTAACGAAAATTAAAAATAAAATTGTTTAGAATAAAAATGTTTGCAATACAAACATCTTCAAGTTACATAGAAGGACCTTACATTGACTTAATTTTCAAGATTTGTGTTCATATATACTAGATATGGCAGGTAGAATATATGTGAGTGTGTAGTTTTCAGGGTCAGATTCGTCACCTTTTTATGTACTGGACTATCATTTACTATCTTTACTCCATCACCATCTGTGTGTGGTGTTTGTTTCTCAGTTATTCGAGTATGTTTTGCTTCATTAGTTGACCTGTTTTGTATTCTAACGAGGCATAATTTATTCAAAAGTTTCTACATGTACATGTGAAGAAAAAATCTCTTGCTGTGGCCTTCAACTCCACATTTAAATATATCGACGGCTCTTCTATTAACAACACATGCCAATTTGATATATCCCGGTGAACGCAAAATCAGACACCACATTTGCTTCATACTTAGATATTTTATCAAACATATATGTTAACGGCAAACTAAATACTCAACTTTATGGTATTATGTTCTCCATCGCCATCCTCCCATATTTATGTAGCAATACTCCATCATCACGTGCATATGGTCAGTTGTGTATGGTCAGTTTTTAAATCGAGGCAGGCTACTGACAAACAAGTTGAAGTTACAGAGGTTTCAGCAGTATGTATCATTTAAAGTAAGCATTTTGCAAATTCTATGGTCGTTATGCCTATCTAGTTTGCCAATACAACCTATCATCGGGTCAAATGCGTTTCATTCCAATTATTAGGCCGTTCTTGGCACACTGATTTTGAGTATGGATTACTCCGTGTACATGATCAAAATATAGGGCTCCCGGAGGGTGTGATCGGTCGACAGGGGGTGCTTACTCTTTAATTACTTGATCCCACCTTTAGTATATACAGGGGTCCGTGTTTACCCAACTCTTTAAGTTGTATTCCTTAAAGGAGTTATGAGATTGATCACTGTTCGCAATCTTCACATTTTCATGTCGGAAAACTATCAGTGTTGATGCTAGGATTAATTAGGTATGTTAGTGATTTGTATGTTATATTTGTAGAGAGTTTGTAGAGACGTGGTCCAGTAAAATCGACTCCAGCAGATTTATTGATATGCTTATTGATATCAAGATTTCTTCAAAGCACAGGTAGGTTTCCGGAGATGTCATAGTTCAGGTGGTTGAAGAACCGATCCAGGAATTTATCGCCATCTTTATTTTAAAACAAGGAGAAAACTGTGCCATTTTTGAATTCCTTGGACAACTGTCATTCTGAAATGCTGGTGAAGAGGAAGTGGAATGCTCCAAGAACCACAGAACCGGCTGATGTGAAGAACCACAGAACCGGCTGACGTGAAGAACCACAGAACCGGCTAACGTAAAGATACCACAGAACCGGCTGACGTAAAGATACCACAGAACCGGCTGACGTAAAGATACCCATTAGTATTTCGTCCATACCTGGTGTTTTACAAGAGCTGATTTATCCGATCCTCTTTATAACTTCATCCATCGTAGAAGAAAGGTTGAGATAGTGGAGGTTGGCCTTTTACAATAGGTAGTCTTATACGTTCATAATATGATGGCATTTATATGATATGAGATCGAATTGACATGCCTTACCAGGTACATGAAAGGTAAAGAAAACGAACAGCGATCACTCTCATAACACCTATAAACAATACAAAATAGAGAGGTGGGCAAACACGGACCCCTGGATATACCAGAGGTGGGATCAGTTGTCTAGGAGGAGTAAGTATCCCCTGTCGACCGGTCACACCCGCCGTGAACCTTATATCTTGATCAGGTAAACAGAGTTGTCCCTAGTCATTTGAGGACAAAAAACAACAAAACTGACATGTAATACAAAACACTTCTAATTCCATTTTCAAACAAGATGACATCCCTTCAGTATCTGGACTTCCAGCATGGACATGGTCCTGTGCAGGCCTGTGGAACACGGCTGTAAAGGGAAGGTATTTTAATGAATATCAAGTTAAAGTTCGCTAAAAATGCTCGAAGCTTACACCGGTATTGCGTTTTCTGAATGCATTGCTTACTTTTCTTGTATTTTTCACTGTTCATTTACAATATGTACTCTCAAGTATAACACCATTCCGCTCTACTGCACGCGTCTTCTTATCTAATTTAACATTGGATACAAAATTCAGGCTCTTTAAAATGGATTATTTCACACAACTTTATCATATAAAGAGCTGTATGAATTTTACATGAATTAAGTGGCGGCCACCAGTTAAAACTAAAATATCAATTCTATACCATAATGCCCCCTGGCTTCTTTAAGTTTATTGACCCTGACGTTTTTGGTACTTGACGAAACAAAAATGTATAGTCATGTGGAGCATGTATTTGTATTGTAAATTATGAAATTGTACATTTCATAATCCACGTGGTAGAGGTTCTAACTCCAGGTCATAAAATGTTTATGTGTAAAACATTTAAATAACATCTTCTTTAATAGTATTTCCCTTGTTTCAAGATACCACAGATATAATTCTTATTAAGTGGTCCTATTTGTTATGAATGAGGACTGTCCAGAAACATCACGGACAAGTCACATGACTTCTGAACTAACTGACATGAAATCCATGTATGTATTTCATATGTATCTAGTGGGTCATCAACAAATTGTCTAAGACACAACTTAAAATTCTTTTTAAAATGATCAGAAATTAACTTTGACACTATACCATGCGCTCTGAAGCATCGAAAGGCATTATCGCCTTGTCAAAATCAACCCAAAATGTATCAGTAGAAAGTGCAGATTATTCAAATTTAAATGAATTCTCCCAAAACATTCAGAAATGATTTCTATTTAATGTAAATGTTACCTAATCAAAGCACGCGTATTTCTTTTCTTTTTTTTAGTGGAACTTTCAATATGAAACGCGTTTCAACAAATTTCAATACAGAAATACAAGCTTAAGCTTACAAAACGAAATAAACTTCGTCCTTTCTATAAAATTGCATAATGAATTTCTACAAATAATCATCCAACTATTCGTAGTTAAATCTTTCCATGCCCAGCGAAAGTGATTGCGAAATTACAATGCGAATATTTCTACAAAAGCGTCCATGCATGTGAATTAAAATACAATATGAAAAATCACAGTACACTGCAGGTCTCCACTTAACGTTTAATGAAATCGCTCCACTTTTCGCGCTAAGAAATTATTTTACTTTAAGGAGAATAAGCAGGGAATTCTGATGCTCATGGTGATAAATTTCAAAATTGGTACAAATATGTCTAACGTTTAATTTCACCCTATATGTGATTACTCTTTTCTGACATTTCAGAAATTATCATTTTACAGCTAGTTCCAAAGTGTCCCTTTGTATATTTTTGCTCCGGTCCGCTTCGCTATATATATTTGATATGACGATGTCACTTTTGTTTTGAAAAATTGAATGCATATTTTATCATCTACCTCTACTGGTTGGATAATTTTACTGGTTATATTTTTTTTAAGTGTGAGTGTTGAGTGTGACACTAGAGACGTATAAAATGACACGTGCCCACCACCTGACGGACACACCTCTCATATAAAAGTGTTCAAGGCTTAAATTAAATTAGTAATAACATACTCGCATGCCAAACACCCGGAGTTGGAGTACGTTTGTCCGTTAACTCCACAGACAGGGTCCCAAAGAGCTATACAGGCACATCCTCCGTTGTTACCATATCCCCCATTAGTGTAGCGCCCTATATTGAAAAAAATCATTTAATGATTGCAAAAATGTGAATAAATATCATTTATCAGCAAATATTTGCGCAGTTTACAGACTTCTAAATTTTAAGAAAGCTTACCTTCACTTGACGCTATCAGGACAAATGCCACAACCAAAGAAAACACGATCAGGGTCTTTGTAGCCATGGTTGTTTCTTCTTAAAAAGATATTGTTTGATGCAATACAGAATCGGATTTTATAAAACTTCACTTCACAAGCTCCTCCCACCTCGCATCACACCTTTGTTACGACATGTAGGGAATCGTGTAAAGCATTCAAATTCATGGAAGACCGGTAGAAGCAATTCATCCAATTAGTGTTTTAAGTGCCTGATTAATGAGGGAAATATTGTTAATCATAAGGAAGAACGGACATGAACATCAAGTTCATCACGTTGGACCTATAGATTGTTTATAACTGTAATAGGATGGGGAAATCCCAGTGATGCTTGAAAGATATGCATGAAAATTTTGATTATCTATCGATATGTTTGTCTGTATACATACATTATAATTGCACTTCTTTATCGGAGTGAAATTTCAGAGCTGAGACACTAACTGGAGTAATTATGATTTAGAGCCTATTTTTGCATGGTGATGTATCAGAAATGTTTATATTATATCGGAGGAATCATATAGATTAACACTCTCCCTAAATGACAACCACACTAAAATGATTACATGCACTTAAGTATTTTGATATATAGTGGTGTTTATATTCTTGCATTCGGCTTCCAAACTTTACTTTGTAAATAAATACTCGTGATCCTGTGAGCAGCCAGCGAATGTTGCATTTGTATGTGCTTGCGTCTTAGTGAGTTACGTCTGTTAAATTCGTGTACAAGGGGTGCTGGAGTATAAAACAAACTGAATAAAGAATTACGAGATGATATGGCATGTTTATTGAAACTCAAAATGTCTAAGGGATATATCTGTCTATGTAAGTATAAAAATCACGTGGTAACGATTTCTTTATAAACATATCCGTGAATCCATGTGTAGATTGAAAAAAATATATATACATAAAATATGATAATTTCCTGAATATTGTTCAAATGTAGCAAAGATATCTTCTAATATTTTTTTTTAAAATTTCCTTTCTAAAATAAATTTCCTTGATGCATCTTTTTGTGAAGATTTTATCACGTAGATTTAAAAATATTAACAAAATAATCTCCAATTTTTATAAATATTTTTATTCCAAAATTAGAACATATATCTGAGTTTTTTAAAGGCATGTTTTATTTGATATTTATATCATGCACGAAACCACAACGGAGTCTGGATTTTAAAATCTCTTATTTGCAAACTAAATACATTCTTTATCATTCCGAAAAAAAAAATGACATAGAATAATCGAGAGCTTGTATCACTCTTTCAATGGTGAAATCATACTTTGTAAGAGGTGTTTCAACGAGCCATTTTAAATAAAATGTTGGTGTAATGAGCCGCCTTAAATATGTACACAAATACAAAGAATTAATGGATGACGAGTTCGCTAGTTATAGATATCACCAAGTACGTCTCCTGTTTTCATACATTTATTTCTTAAACAGCTAAACAAATGATTTTGAACGTACAACAGAAAATGTAAATAAGTCTATCAAATTCTTTCAAAGTAAAGAATCTAGAATTTTAATGAATGATAAACCTGTCATTATCCCTGGAGACTATCTTTATGTCATTTGTAGTAATCTAACTGCCGTAATCACAACTTACGTAAAGCCTAGAGGTTTCCTGTTCAGAAATTGCTTTCATTTTTCAGAAGTCGAAATAAGTTTTATTTTTGATAATTTATATGCATTGCACAAGGATGGGTTAAAATGTCAAAAAGATACACGATAACGTGAAGAAACAAAAGGATATTTCCCTTTCCAGAAATTGTTGAAAAATCCCCAAATGAATAAATTTAAATTAAATAAATAAGACAACACAGTGGTTATGAAATATCGCCAGTAAAGTATTTGATATTTTATGTCAGGGATTTCCACAGCTCTTTAAGCGTAGTTCATGTGATAAGATGACAAAGGAATGTTCATGAAATTTGAACAAAGAAATATTGCTCTAATTAGAAAACACAAGCTGCCATTGCACCGAAATCTCTCTTCCGTGTTTTATTACAACTGTTAGGCCGTTCTTTACATTGATGTTGAATACAGATTATTCCGTTTACCTGATCAAGACATAGGGTTCACTGCAGGTGTGACCGGGCGACAGGGGATACTTACTCCTCCTAGGCACCTGATCCCACCTCTGGTATGTTCAGGGGTTCATGTTTGCCTTACTCTTCATTTTGTATTTTTCTCTGGGATTTAAGAGATGAATCACTGTTCGTTATCTTCATATGTTCATTTGCTAGCCCTGCTCAAAGGCCGTAAGCGTCGAGCACAGGCCTAGCTTTTGCAGCCCTTCACTGGTAATGATGACTTCTCCGTATGAGGGAAAAATTCTCAGGAGGGACGTTAAACAATATACAATCAATCAATCATGTTTCAAACCGGTCAGGTAAGTTGGAGGAGTTGTTTTCATTTATCATGCACCAATTATAACGATCACAGCATTTGCGAAATGCTGACTTTAAACGAGACTATTGAAACACTTTAACGTAAACTTATTTGTCAGTAGCCTATCTTAGTTTAAAAATTGATCATACGTACAGTAAGCTTTCGCGAATGGAATCAGTTGAGAGATGTAAATACTTTATGCAGGTGCTAATATGACGATGGAGAAACTGACGTCATTCCGTGTGTTATAAAGTTGAATTGTTAGTTTACCATTGACATCTCTGTTAAGTGAAATATCTCAATGTGAAGCAGACGTGAAAGACTCTGTGGTGTCTTTTGAAGACCACAACAAGATACCTCATCTTCTCAAGTAGAAGCTTTTGAATAAAGTCTGCCTCGTAAGAATGCAATAGCAAATCTGCTAATAATGGAACTTAATTTGTTTTCATGGGGATTCCAATAAGATGTCATGAACTTATAAACTAAATGTACGAGTACACGGGTTTTGTCAAGGAGCATCTTTTTAATATCAATTTGAGACTACTTGTGAGTAGAATAAAAATCATATTTTATACATCATAGTTTTGGATGATTGAGCACAGAATATGAATGAGAATGTGATGTTTCCGAGTTCCACATTCATTAAAAGAGCTGTCTATTATATCGAGAAAAAAAATAGCCTTTCATTTACCCTGAATATAAATTATCGATAAAATTATTCACAGTGATATGTTGTGAAATATGAATGCTCTGCCTAATCCCATTCGTAAACTTTGACAGGAATTTATTTGTGACTATTCAGATCCACTAGAAAAAATGTTCTTCAGATCCGAACCTCAACAAGAAATGTAATATACAAAATTAAGTTTAAGTGTAATCTATGAGTTTTAGTGATATTGCATATATAGGAATACAGAAGAGTAGACAGAAAGACGAAGATACTCGAGGAAACCTGATATAATTACAGGTGATGGAATCCATCCATTATGGATAAATCTGCTTATTTCATGCTGATTACGTTTTCACATCCAAAATCCAATAACTATTCTTTCAATTTTAGGAGGATCTACAATCTACAACTGAAATACGCTAAGAGCAACCGTGGCGTCAATGTCAAGGGATCCTTTTTGCGAGAAAAATGTTAATTTTGTCTCAATGCCTAATCAAGAAGAATTGGTCATGACCTGTCAGCATGTTAATTCGGATATCAGTATGCATTGTTTTTGTTTCCCGGTGTACAGTATCTATTTCGCGGATGTTTAGGTTCACAATAACCGAGATGCAGGTCTCTTTTCTCCTTTAGATACATTACCAAGCCCGTTTATTGATTTGGTATTTCCACTTGGCAATAATCAATTTATTAATATTGATGATGTAAAACTTATTCGGTACCAATTTTGATGCACCAGATGCGCATTTCGACAAATAATGTCTCTTCAGTGATGCTCAAGCCGATATATTGGAAATCCGAAATAACAACAATCTTATAAGAACTAAAAAGAAAAACAGAGTGACAAAGACTGGAGTCAAATTCGTCTAAGGATCAGAGCTATGCATGAGTGCATGAGGGAGATAATCCTTAATCATGAAATGAATTTCTAAATTTATCATATCACAGCAATTAAATATACTTCCGTATTTTCAAGCTAGTAACGAAGTATTTAGCTACTGGGCTGTAGAGAGACCCTCGGGGACTAACAGTCCACCAGCAGAGGCCTCGACCCAGGGGTCGTAATGTAAAACTTACGGTACCAATTTTGATGAACCAGATGCGCATTTAGACAAATAATGTCTCTTCAGTGATGCTCAAGCCGAAATATTGGAAATCCGAAATAACAATAAACTTGTAAGAACTAAAAAGAAAAACAGAGTGCCAAAGACTGGAGTCAAATTCGTCTAAGGATAAGAGCTATGCTGGAGGGAGATAATCCTTAATTTTGAATTGAATTTCTAAATTAAATATATATCCGTATTTTCAAGCTAGTAACGAAGTACTTAGCTACTGGGCTGTAGAGACCCTTGGGGACTAACAGTCTACCAGATCGAATTTCAACACAACCTGCTGTGTTTGTGGAAGGGGTATTACAGTGTAAGTCTAGGCGCACGGACCAAAAACCTTCTAATTTCTCTCAGTGGCTAGATGAGTTTGCTTTCTTTGCTTCAGTTTACTCGAATAAGTATCCATCACTATATACTTTGTAACTGGTTACATTTGGACATGCAGTGTCGGCTGGAAAATCGTTCCATCTTTCTTGCGTTGAGCTTCTATCGATGTAGTTGATCAGCAATGAG
Source organism: Ostrea edulis (assembly GCF_947568905.1). NCBI lineage: Eukaryota > Metazoa > Mollusca > Bivalvia > Ostreida > Ostreidae > Ostrea > Ostrea edulis. The sequence continues at coordinate 80,793,543 of NC_079166.1, read as the reverse complement.
TGCAACCCTGCAATAAATGTTAATTACAATTATAAAGGAATCTGCAACAAGCCTAATTTCAACTAATGCAATACCTATCTCTAATGCCATTCTTTTCATGTTTTATTCAAATGGTTCAAGACAAATACAAATGCTTTGTCAGATCTCCCTACACTTCAGAACATCAGAATAATCTTAGCAATCATCCATATCTTCATCTCAGGAACCAGCAAGTTCCGGTATTCAAATAGTCAATCAAATTTCAAGTCTTCCACATTATTGTCAGAGTTTATGGAAATTGGGTTATTTACCTGCCAATACTCGGAATGCTGATCAATTGTTATCTACATAGTCCAATGATCAAGATGTCGATTGTTTATCTATGAACCAGACTACGTTAACTTTTTGTGAATATTTTCCAAAACAAGTAAATAAATAGAGTCATGCACCGTCATGAGAAATATAATGCATCTGTGGATGTATGTACCGGTACATGCGCATTGTGTAATTATGTATTCATGTTTCTTACGACATATACGTTTCTTCTAACGCTGTTAAATTCCGCGGGGATTCGGGTTAGAATAAGTCCCCCAAACCCCTTGCATGTCTTAAGAGGCGGCTAAATGGGACGGTCCTTCGGATGAGACCGCAAAAACCAAGGCCCCGTGGCACGATAAATATCTCTCCTTGCTCAATGGCCATAAGCGCCGAGCATAATTTTTGCAGCCCTTCACCGGCAGTGTTGACGTCATCATATGAGTGAAAAATTCTCGAGAGGGACGTTAAATAACATGCTGTCTATCTATTTAATGTTGTTGAATATTTCGCGTATGAAGATAGTTTATATACTCAAGGGTCAAAAAAGTATTTCCTCACTGCTAATTTTCACTATATATTCATTACAACTTTCCTATTTTAACAATTTCACCAAAATTTGATAATCAATGTTATCATTATGAAATTTTCAGAACATAAGTAGAATTCACTTAAGATTCATGACAAATTTTACTTAAAGTGTTATTATATATATATATATATATGTATGTATATATATATATATATATATATATATATATATATTTATTGGTTGATTTATGAATTACGGGGTAGACTTTTTAAAATGTTAATTGATATGAAAAGTTCAAATAAAGTTTGTACAACATGGTTATCCTAGTGAATTAAAAAAAAAAAACCTGTAACACATGTAGAAAAATAACAATGACAGATTTAAATCTAGGTGATTATGCATGATTTGTGAAATGTTTATATTGATAGCTGTAGTAGAAATAGTTTTATCAGTGTTTTAAAAATTGTATTATTCAATGAATTATATAGTGAAAATTAGCAGTGCGGAAATTCTTTTGAATACGATAATTTAAACCGCAGTTAATTAGAAACATAATCAATTGGATAATTCAAGATGTTGTTTAAGTATATGCATAATTTATAGCATCAAATGTCAAGATGTGATGCCTAGTAATTCTCTGTTGGCTTTAGCCTTATAACATTTATAAATGCACCTACATTTGAATTATGCAAGTTAATATTATTTCAAAACCCATTTCTAATATTTTAAAGTCAGCATTTCACAAATGTCATGGTTGTTATAATGATCTAGTTCGTCAATACAGCCTATCATTGGGTCAAATGCTGTCCGACGTGTTTCACAACGATTGTTAGGCCGTTCTTTGCACACTGATTTTGACTACGGATTACTCCGATTACCTGACTGGTCGACAAGGGATGCTTACTCCTCCTAGGCACCTGATCCCACTTCATTATTTACAACAATATTGTCAGACAGATTCATAACACTCTTAAGAGCCCATTAAAATTCTTCGTAAGAATTTAACTAATATCATCGCTCCTGTACACCCCAAATCTGCTATTATTAGGTAACACATTTCACATTGAAATAATCACAAAGCTTCAAACACAATTGTATATGACCCACAACGCTCACCTGAGTCAGCTTGGTCATACTATGATTACTCCTCCTAGGCACCTGATCCCATCTCTGGTGTGTCCAGGGGTCCGTGTTTGCCCAACTATCTACTTTGTATTGCTTATAGAGTCATGAGATTGATCACTGTTCGTTATTTTCACCTTTCATTCTTCAAAAGATTTTTCTAATTTTTAAAAAAAAAATTTAATCCCATGAAAGGGTTTGATCCTCCACCCCCAACACAAGGGATCAAATCTTAACTGAACTACACATATAGGATGCTTCATTATGAATATTACTACCATGGCTTCGGTATTCTAAATAAGTGCTTTAAAATATTTTTTCACTATATTCATGCATATATGTAAATTTCGATCCCATGTTTAGCCCTACCCGATCCCCAAGGGTCAATAGCATGAAAAGAAAAAAGCCTTGAATCAACACAACTTAGGAATGCTTGCATCTTTGCGAATCATAGGATCGTTTTAACGATCTACTTTGCCAATAGGGTCGAATGTTGTCTGACGTGTTTCATACCAACTGTTAGTCAGTTCTTTACACAGTTATTTTGACTACGGATCACTCCGTCTACCTGATCAAGATATAGGGCCCACTGCTTGTCGGACCGGTCAACAGAGGATGTTTACTCCTCCTACGCACCTGATTCCACTTCGGGTATATCCAGGGGTCCGCGTTTGCCCAATTCTTAATTGTGTATTCCTTTTGGGAGTTATGAGGTTGATCACCGTTGGCTACCTTCACATTTTCCTCATATAGTGTGGCCCTGCTACTCCTGAACAGATATTTTAAAAATTACCTGCAGATGTACAACTTTGAATCCCTATTTAGTCCCCACTACTGCCCCAAAGGATCAATTAAGCTTTTGATCAAACAGGAATCTACACTACATCGGAATGGTGGCATATGAAATTGACCAATCATGCTCATGTATAATTTCTATCCTCTATATTGTGGTCCCATCCTACCTGAAGGAACTATTATTCAAACAAACCTGAATCTGCACTATCTGAGAACGATTAAATACTCAGCGGGGTCCTGTTGCTATTGAACAGGATATATGTTTTGTCGTGATATGGCACTGTGTGTGCGTGTGTCTTATTCTATTGTTTCTTCTTTCTTTTTATGTCATGTATTCATATTTAGGTAATAGTTTTATCACTAATTAGGTGTGTCTTATGCTATATTTTCCCCCTTTTCCTTTTATATCGTATTCATGTTTAGATACTAATTTTAGATGTTAATTTTATGTTTGTGTATATATGTTTTCCTGCAGGACCACAATGGAAACTAGCTATATGCTAATTTGTGTTATCCTGGATAAATAAAGGCTATTGTTATTATTATGTTTCCATGTAAAATTTGAATTCGTACTGTGACCCAGGCCTATCCCTGAGGAATTTGAAAATAATAATACTAACATTCTTTATTTATACAGGATAACACAATTAGTTTAAAACCTAGTTTACATTGTGGTCCTGAAAAAATATATACAAACAACATTATTATACAGGTACATGAACAAAATAGCTTAGAATATGAAGGTATGCTACATGAAAGGTGAAGATAACGAACAGTGATCAATCTTATAACATACTCTATATATACATGCATAAAACCGAAATCAAAAACATCTATATCTTATTAATTTCCAGGGTGAAAATAAAGTTTAAGATAAGCGGATTTAAAGTTTTCAATATTAGGTACTATTTTTAAAATTCTGGCATATTATTCCATAACTGTTAACTGTATATTGAAAAGATCTTTAAGAAATATTGTGTCTTTGCCCTCTGGATATATGATTACTTTGACTTTATCTGGTATATCTACTGCTAATGTCGTGAACATACCGAAAAACATCTAAATTATCGAGAGTTAAACCATGTCAAACTTTGAAGACAAGAATGATAGTTCTAAATACAAAATAGTGCTAACGAAATAGAGTCTGCACTACCTGATAATGCTTGCATATCAATCTAATTAATCTGCTCTGGAGAATAACATAACATTTTCTCCGATATAGTTTATTTCAATATTTTCATCAATAGATAGAACCATAGTTATTTACTAGAACACACATACTCTCTCTCTCTCTCTCTCTCTCTCTCTCTCTCTCTCTCTCTCTGTGTGTGTGTTTTACAAATTTATGGGGTAATTCAATATTGACGTTTAACCTTCTTATACACCCACTGTACAAAGTTTAAATACCCTAATTTACTGATACTCGTCAGACAGGTCAATGGCCATCAACCCCAGGTCGCACTCTGACGTCACGCTATATGGAGTAGATTACTCAGTGCCTTTTCAGCAAATGGCCCACCTATTTTCCCACGAAGAAATATGATTTGTTCATTCTGTCATTATAAAGACACGGTGATTAAGACTCAATGAGTTTCAGAGAAATGCTTGAGGTAATTTATAACTATAGACATCGGCTTTTAATTTCAATTCACTCGACGATAATTGAAAACCCAAGTTTTACAAGAATTGTTTCAATCTGTAGTCATATGTTGGATATAAGAAAATATTTGAATTGGTGTATACAATATCTGTACCATTAAATTGAATGAAAATAATGATATATCTTTAGCGTAATCATGTAATGTGTGAGTTAGAATGCATGAATTTTAAGGTTTTCATTAACTAAAAACAAAGCAGATCTAAAGGCTATATACTGTTATCTGCAACGCGTTGCGTATACGTTTTGGGGTACTAAAATCCCGAGTACATTACGATACCAAAATATACATCGGATTCGTATCCTCTATATAAAAGATTAAACTGACAAGAAAAATTTTCTATGAATATCAAGGAAATTACATAAAATATAGAGAGATTTATGAACAATAGCGTATGCTTCATGCGGCTTATTCCGTTATACCATTTCTCTTTGAATTCATTTGTTTCTCTTTCATATGTACATGTCTATATCAACATTTTAACAAAACACGTGCCCTAATTATTATCAATATTATTTACGAAATTAAAGTATTACCATCATGCTATTATAGCATCTAACATAAAGACGTTGCAGGCAACGCTACACAGTAAAATCCCCGATTTTCTCATAGAGCGTTGCAAATAACAGGAGTATATATATATATATATATATATATATATAGGGCGACGATTCTTATTTTCTCGGTTAGGAATCAATCTAAAATGTACACAAAGGGGAAGTTTTCCCGGGAAGAGGGTTTTCTTGGGGGTACCATGTCAGAGAAAATGGGGCTTGGTTTCTTTGGGGGGGGGATCAAGCTAAATAAGTTTATTAGACGGAATAAAGCCCTTCTCTATAACTCGAGGGTTGCATGCAACGCTCCATAGTAAAATCCACGATTTTCTCGCAGAGCGTTGCAAATAACAGGAGTATACATATATAGGGCGACAATTCTTACTTCCCCGTTTAAGTATCAATATAAAATGTACATGGTACCCCCAAGGAAACCCTCTTCCCGGGGAAACTTCCCCTTGATGTACATTTTATATTGATTCATAACAGAGGAAATAAGAATCCTCATCCTTTATATACTCCTGTTATTTGCAACACTCTACGAGAAAATTGGTCATTTTACTGTGGAGCGTTGCGTGCAACGTTTTGATGTTAGATGCTATAATAGCATGATGGTGATATTTTAATTTCGTAAATAATATCTATGATAATTAGGGCACATGTTTTGTTAAAATGTTGATATATACATGTACACATGTACATGTACATATGAAAGAGAAACAAATGAATTCAAAGAGAAATTGTATAACGGAATAAGCCGCATGAAGTATACGATATTGTTCATAAATCTCTCTATATTCTATGCAATTTCTTTGATATTCATAGAATTTTTTTCTTGTCAGTTTAATCTCTTATAGAGAATACGGACCCGATGTATATTTTGGTATCGCAATATATGCTCGAGATTTTATTACCCTAAAACGTTGCAGATAACAGTATATAGCCGATCTAAATTCTTGAAAATTCTATGTTGGCACAATGAAATAGAAAAAAAAAGACTAAACCCTAGCTGAATTGCATGGACTATTTCTGAGAGTCAAGCAATCTAAAGTGTTTCGTTGTAAATTCATCATATGAATGACGTTTCCTTTTTTACAAAAATTTAGATTTTTTTTCGTTTTCTTCCGTATATGGAACATTACCAAAGGTCGACCTTATCTTGTTTTAGACCGAATGTTCGAGTTACATGTGAATTCACACTAGAGAACATTTCATTTCAGCAGAACTTTTCTTTAGTTTGATCAAATGCTTTATTTTCTACAGATACAGTTTGAAGAACATTTTATTCCGAGTTACAGTTTAATAATGTGGCTTTTTATTTGTACACTAATGAATGCATCATTTAGTTTTATTCTTCAAATCCCTTCATTCGGTAAGACAATAACCCCCATCGTGTGCTTTGGAACACTGTTGATCTCGTTAAAGTCTTTTTACATGAAAATTCTGAAAATCTTATTATCTTCTCCGACTTCTCGTTTTCTGTATGAAAAATTTACCAAATGACGATCTTAAGTACATAGTTGTGGTATCAGACACAATATTCGAGGTAAGCAGACGAGTATAAGTTGCATGTAAATTTGCACTAACGACAAATAGAAATCTTCTCTACTTTGAGGAAAGGTTTTCCCCCCATCAATATGGATACAATTGGAAGTTTTTATTGAGACAGAAGCAATGCATCATATGTAATTGGATTTAACTATTTTTAACTATAACATACATAGGTCCTGAGTGTTTTGATATCACAATGCGACACATTTATTATTTATTATACGCACATTCATACAACTTTGGAATTCCAGTAAATATAACAAAGATGCCAAATTGTTTTTCAAATGTCCAAGTATTGGGGAGATAACTGTTTCTAGTTTTATATTACATGTAGTTATTTGTGAGTAAGGTGCATTATAAAATAAGGACCGAAAACAGAAATATTGGACATATAAATAATGTAATAACGAACGGGATTTGAATTCAACGTGCACACTTTGTTGAAACACTGATTTAAATACAAGTTTAAGAGTTTTCTCTAGACGCAAGTGTACTGGTATATATATAAAATAGAGAACTCGTATTTGTAATGAAGATAGAAGGCGGATTCTCGAGTTTTTTTTTTGTCTTTTGTTTTTGTTTTTTGTTTATTAGAAACGATTGTAGAAGGGCGAGCCTGTCTGTGACAGTAATATAAGCGGTCGGTAAGATCATGTGAAATTCGTTGTTTAATTATATGGACACGTGTGAACTGAGGAAATGGCCCATAAACTGATAATTGTATTACAAAGCCATTCATAATCAACATCGAGTTTTGGTAATTCCAATTCAATTACACGTAGGTTGTTTTGAATTTGTATGTCATTGCATGCATCATTTAAGTTTCATTCTTCAAATTCATGGAAATGCCAATCATTTAAATAAAAAAAAGAATGGAACACTGAAGCAGTTTTATCTAAATTTGGTAATGTTCCCTGTGTGGGAATGGGTATTTCGTAGAAACTCGGGTTGTTTTGGGTATAAATAAAGCGCCGTTTTCTTTAGGTTTATACTCGCTCGATGAAAGACATCTTACAATCATAAACTCAGGTAAGTTTTTTCTGAATTTTTTGAATCTTTGATTTTTTTTTTAAAAAAGAAAAGAAAAGTACTAGAGTCATTGTATTTAGATGTTTCCTATTGGTTTAATGAAATTATGAAGAAAGAAATACACGCATCGATCTTTTTTCCTACCGCTTCTTAAATACCTTCTTTTTTTTTAGTTTTCCTTTTAAAAATGTCTTAATTATTTTAGCTTTTCTTAATATTCTTTCACTAAATTATTGGTAAATTTAACTTGAAAAAATATTGGGTGTAGAATGTCATTATGAAATGTAATGATTCATGAAAGATTATTTTAATGGGCATAAGAATGAAAATTCGTGAGTGCACATAGGTTGAAATAGATAAGACCATCCACTGTGAAAAGATCAAGTGGTGTTACGTCAGCCATTAAATGAGCAAGTTTCTCTTGTTCCATTCGCGTGCCTATTGAACGAAATCGATATTTCATACAATAATATCAATTAATGCATTTTTATTGCTTTAGAATTTAGTAATGAAGATATCATTTTGTTTCTTTCCAGGACGAACGATATTCGTTGATCACAACACAGACTGAAAACGAAATGGCTGCACCAACGTCCAGTTAGTATCAATATTTCATGCCTATACTTTTAAGAATAAGCTTACTATCATTTTATTATGTCGAGCATATTATTACATGTAGATAAACGCATAGAATGAATATCAAATATTTTATGAATTCTTGTAAAAATCTTTAAGTGAGACTAAACGTCCTTGATTATCATCTCCGGACGAATCGAAACAACAACAGAAATAAACAAATAAACAACAAAAACAAACAAACAGCAACAAAAAACAAACAAATAAACAACAACAACAAAATAAACAACAACAAATAAACAAAAAAAGACATGAATGTGATAGCTGTTACTTGTGCAAAATTGAATGTAATGAAAAATACAGTATATGGAGGTTTTTGTTTGATGTGTGAATGAAAAAGTGAACATAACGACCATCCTTAGAAATATCATTTACGTTTCGTTACCTTCAAATCTATGAAGCATATAGCTTTCATGACCATTCCAATAAAGTGACGGGTGAACAACGTTTTAAAAATGCAATATTTTGTACTATGTGGCCACAGCGTAGTTTTCGAGCACCTTTCTTACACTTACGTTATTCTGAACGTGTTGACAATTCCTGCTATGAATAAAACCCATTCCTGTCGTGTTCATTCGTAACACTTCAGAGAAACCATTTTAAAATCAAAAGTGTAGAAAATAATAAATAGCGCTAAGAGTGCGAATTCTGGCATTTACAAGAAATATTGCTTTACTTTTACAACATTGACTAGATGTAAAACAAATATTGTTTTACTAGCAGGTCTAAATGAGCAGTTCCTCACAAACTTGATAAATGTAGAAAATGGCAATATTGATCATGTGTACGTTTATGTGGACACCTGATTTTCTTCGAGTCCGCTTTCTGAAAGGTTGGGTCTTGTGGGTTTGCTATATAATGTTGATTGGTTAACGGCTATGACTGAAAGCTTGCATTGATATTTAACACTGTATGACTTCGTGTTAGACCTGCCCTTTATCGGGGTATAATTGTTCACATGGTTGGCGGCTATCCGAAATCGCGAAAGATAATTTCAAATGTTTTCAAAAAGCGCTGCAGCTATTCTTAGCGCTTTGAGATGGCTCATTACAACAAAATTGTTTTTATGGCTCGTTAAAGTGAATTGCACACCTTATTCTTAGGGAAAATGGACTTAGTAAACGACATATCCATTCTTAAGTTTCTGTAGTTCTGGTTTTGTTTTTCAGTAGAATGCAATCACATTAATAGAATAAAATCCTTCGGAAAAAATTTGCTATTGGGAAAATTCGACAAAATGTTTTAGAATGTTTGTTTGAATTGTTCGGGTCATTTTAGTGTCTCTCATACCATTGACCCATGTTTCTATGTCATAGAACCGATAATATTTGGGGTCAGAGTATTGGTGGTTTATAGTTGAACGTGTCTCGTGTAATACGGTAGTCTATAAGAATGGACGAAACCGCAGGAGAATTATTACTTTGTCTGGTGTGAATGACTCGAAAAAAGTTTACAAAATGATAAATTATAGAAAAAATATGGAGAAAAAGAAATGAAGGAAACATGATTTATTTTTCAGTCAATGTTGAGGAAATAAGGGAAAGAGTTTGGAGAGAAATTAGAGCTGAAGATGTCCCGATCACAGAACACCAGAGAAAAGACATCGATGCTTTGATCTCTGGTTGTGCTGTAAAGGTAGATGCGATTACTAAAAGCCTGGCTGGACTACGTGAAGATGCGCCTGTATCCGAACTAGAAAAGCTGCTGAAGTCACACATGGCCGATCATAACATGAAAGCAATACGGGAAGCGTTCCGAACGGAAACCTTCACCTTGAACATAGAGAAATCAGGAGACACGTATGTAGCTAAATTCAGTCGTGGTGGAGAAGTGTTTCAGGAAAATGTACCTCTCACATCAAAACAGAATGTTTCACAAACCAGAGATCAACAAATTGCCAGTCTCATCCTCGAAATCATCTTCCTTCTGTTGGGGTTGGCCGGTATCAGGTTACCTCTCTCTAAATCGCAACTCCAAAGAATCATTGACGAAATATTGAAAATGATTAGAGCTGGAAGTTTCCAAACCACCATTCAGCAGTTGATCGATCGCTGGACTAGAGGCAACGCCAGACAGCGAGCAGTAGCAATCTATAACTTCATCGGAGACATTTTTAACCTCGGAATACTCAGAAATATTCTCAATATTGTTCTTGCTGATATGTCTGCCTGGGAAAGAATTCGGACAATTGCAGAAGTAATTCTCCTGATTCTTCTTGCCCTGGGTTCAGGGGGCCTCGCTCTCATCGCTCAAATTTTGCTCGCTCTCAATGATACAGTGAAAATTGGTGAGAAAATTCGAAACTTGATCCTTTTGAATGAACTACATGACAAAGTCTGAGAAAAGTTAACAGTACTGCAATGTTATCTTAGAATGACGCTTACATTTGCTTTTCAATAAATTTTTATGACTCTATTGTACACTATAATGTATATTCTTATATAATTAACCTGTATTTGTATAGTGATGATTGCTTATTGACATTCACTAACCTGTGCTTGTGTATACTCTGTACATGTAGATGTTTAATAATGAGAATGCTTGAATGCTTGAAATAAATGTAGTCTTTAACAGGTTGGATTTTCATTGTATATCGTGTTTCCTCCCGGTTTACACTTCTATATAGTTCATGTGAAATGTCACGAATTTAGAAATAGGGTACAGTGTATGTTGACATTTTAACCCGGAAAAGTATAAATTAGAAAATTCTGGCACTCTTGTCATCGACTTCCCTCCAAGGATGGGTTTTCTATATACTGGGCAGTATTAGGTGAACAATCTCCTTATTCTAGGTAGATCCCTCCACAGATAAACGGATTGATAATAATCATTGTTTTAATTCACTTCTATTTTCACTGATATATATATATATATATATATATATATATATATATATATATATATGATTCCCGGTGCATGACTGAAAATTTATGATTGAAAGTTAAACCATGATACTACATGTATATGAAGCGAGTCAGTATAAAAGTAATCCCAACGTATGTACTTGGCACGAGCAGAAAGGTATCTCTGAGTCTACATTGTATGAAGCTGTTTTAAACTTCTCTTGAAAGAATTACAGAGAGTCACAAAAGGCAATGAATCTGATGGTCTTAACTCTCGCAGTATGAATGAGATTATGCGGGCACGATTTGTATGAAATTTTAAAATAAGGCCATTGTAACCTACTTTTGGTTTAACCCCACCCCCCACCCCCACCCCCGAAACATCAACTGCCCCAAGTTTAATGGTCATAAGTCTCACAGTGTAAAAGCTATTTTTCGGACACGATTTGAATATATAACACCATAAAATTCCAGAGGGTCATAGTGACCTATTTTTTGGTTCGTGTCACACCTTTCCATCAAGATGTATCAGCTGACCAGGTTTGACAGCCCTATGCATCAATATATAACCCGTACATGGTTAGAGTATACATGTACATGATTATAAAAGTCCGTAAGGATCGACGAAGGGACGGACGCAAAAGCCTATATTGTAATGCGGCCCGTCATAAAACCGGCGTATGAAAAGCCTATATTGTAATGCGGCCCGTCTTAAAACCGGCGTGTGAAAAGCCTATATTGTAATGCGGCCCGTCATAAAACCGGCGTATGAAAAGCCTATATTGTAATGCGGCCCGTCATAAAACCGGCGTATGAAAAGCCTATATTGTAATGCGGCCCGTCATAAAACCGGCGTATGAAAAACCCATATTGTAATGCGGCCCGTCATAAAACCGGCGTATGAAAAGCCTATATTGTAATGCGGCCCGTCATAAAACCGGCGTATGAAAAACCCATATTGTAATGCGGCCCGTCATAAAACCGGCGTATGAAAAGCCTATATTGTAATGCGGCCCGTCATGAAACCGGCGTATGAAAAGCCTATATTGTAATGCGGTCCGTCATAAAACCGGCGTATGAAAAGCCTATATTGTAATGCGGTCCGTCATAAAACCGTCATATGAAAAACAAATCTCGGAGACGATGTGCTATTCAAATTCTCACTTTACAGCGGACGCTAGCATGGATATGACACATTCGACTACCCACAGACGATTTTAAATTTCGATGAAATTGTTACAGTAACTGTTGAGAGGTGACTATCCCCGCTAGCCCACTGACAGCTTTAAGATGCAATATAATTGTTACTGTACATAGGAAAACGTTTGACACATTGTCACCAGATTCATCTGCGGATAAATTCAGCGACATGTTGAATCTACTGGGTTTTAATTACACCATTACCGATACTTTAGTATTAGTCTGTCTGTAGAAATTATCACCGTCAGTATAATTTTCATTGGTACAAATTTCACACCAATAGCAATCGGTTTTACTAGCGGCACGATTTACGTACCACTAGCATCAATCTGACCCACTATTCCTCAGATGGTGTTTTTGTTTAAATATAAAGCTGAAATATTGATGATGACATGTCAAGCTGTATACATTTTGCGTTATGATATTTCATGTTGGCGTAAAAGCAAAATAAATATTATGACACAAACCTCGAATAACTCGTAAATGACACTTAATAGTACATGTATATGCTACCATTAGAAATTGACAATGTGAGAAAACCGCTACCCGGCATGAATCTTCCGTTTACAAAGCGAACATCCATGAGTCCTAACCCCTAGGTATCCCCAACCGGTGTTTTAAGGAATAGAGAAGATATTAATATTGGTCCGATATGTGCAAAATATTCATAAAAATCCATTCATCTGCCGCTTGTGATTGACCAGTTCAGCAGACGTTTTATTCATTAAGATATTCAAGTGTATAGTTGTCATATGGCCAAGCTGGTTATCACCAACAACTTCACAAATTCAACTTTATGAAAAGAAATTCAACTGTAAAAGAAAAAGAAATGATACTGAGACATCACAAATAACACTCACTAAATCTCTTTCAGACAATATAGCAAAACAAAAAAGGTAATCATTGACAAATTAAACGATTAAACCAGAACGCAAAGCTTAAGATAAGTTTTTTGTTGCTAAATTGCTTCACACCATCGTCGTTAAAATCATTATCATCGTCGTTATAATCATTATCATCGTCGTCATGTATAATGGATCTTTATCCAGTCTGCTACTTTATAATGCTAACTAAGTGTTTCCTACGTGAGTTCTTTCTGGTTCCTCTCCACTACAGCTCTCATTACCAGTCTTCTTCCGGGTCATATCCCTGGAACCTTCACTGTACCCGCAAAATACCCTCAAGTGAAAGGTGAAGATAACGAACAGTGGTCAATGGCATAACTCCTATAAGGAACACAACATAGAGATTTGGGCAAACACGGACCCCATGGCACACCAGAGGTGGGATAATGTGTCTAGTAGGAGTAAACATCCCCTGCAGACTGGTCACACCCACCGTGAGCACTATATAATGATCAGGTAAACGGAATAATTCGTAGTCAAAATCAGTGTACAAAGAACGGGCTCACAACATTTAGATAAAGCAAACTTAGACATGAAAAAGTGAACATAACGAACAAAGATTAATCTCATAAATCGTATAAAGAATATCAAATTACAAGTAGGGTACACTCGGGTTCCTGTACACATCAAAGGTTAGATCATGTGGCTAGGAGGAGTAAGCATCCCCTGTTGACTGGCCACACCCGCGATGAGCCCTATCTCTTGATAAAGTAGATGAAGTAATCTGTACTTAAAATCAGTATTTACAGAACGACCTAACAATCGGTATAAAACAAGTAAGACAGCATTCGACCTCATAAACAGGTTGTATTTGCAAAATGGATCATTATAACGATCAGTTTTTAAATCGAGGCAGACTGCTGACAAACAAGTTGATGGTGCAAGGGTTTCAACAGTCTCCTTTAAAGTCAGCATTTCGCAAATTCTATGGTCGTTATAACAATCTAATTTTCCAATACAGCCTATCATTGGGTCAAATACTGTCTGACTTGTTTCATACCGATTGTTAGGCCGTTCTTGTCACATTGATTTTGACTACGGATAACTCCGTTTACCTGAACAAGATATAGGGCTCTCGGCGAGTGTGACCGGTCGACAGGGGATGCTTACTCTTCCTAGGCACCTGTTCCCATCTCTGGTATATCTAGGGATCCATGTTTGCCCAACTCTCTATTTTGAATTGCCTATAGGAGTTATGAGGTTGATCACTGTTCGAAATCTTCACTTTTCATCATATGATTCGAGAAATGTCGATTTTTAAAACTCCTGTAACATTAGTTTCTTTGTCAGTAGCCTGCCTCAATTTAAAAAAACCTGGTCATACTAAAAACATAAGCATTAGTATCGAAGCAGTTCAGAGACATTAACACCATATACAGGTGACAATGGTATGCTGATACATAAATATGGAAATTTGACAATGGTGAAGCATTTTTAAAATTTCTTTTTGTTTGTCGTTAGCATATATACATATATATATATTCAATAAATTCTTTTTTCTTGGTATCGGGGTAGAATAAAGTCTATAGATAAAAGTTTGAGTACTGGATTTTATTTTTTGACTTTATATATATATATATATATATATATATATATATATATATATATATATATTCCATAAAATGTTCGAATATGAAGCAGATATGGAAGACTTTGTGATATCTTTTATTTCGAGTTTACTGGGATATATATGAAAGGTGAAGATAACGAACAGTGATCAATCTCATAACTCCCATAAAAAATGCAAAATAAAGAATTGGGTAAATACGGACCTGGACATATCAGAGATGGGATCAGTGCCGAGGAGGAGTAAACATCCCCTGTCGACCGGTCACAGCCGCCGTGAGCCCTATATATTGTACAGATAAACAGAGTAATCCCTAGTCAAAATCAGTGTGCCAAGAGCAGTCTAACAATCGGCATGAAAGACGTCAGACAGCATTTGATCCAGTGATAGGTTGTATTGGCAAACTAGATCATTAAAACGACTATAGAATTTGAGAAATGCTGACTTTAAACTAGATTGTTGAAACCCCTGTAACATCAACTTGTTTGTCAGAATCCTGTCTAGATTTAAAAACTGATCATACACAGAAGAAATGCATGCCTACATGAATATATTAATGAAAATGAGTATTGTTAATAAATAAAAACATCGTCGATATATTTAAATGTAGAGTTGAAGACCACAGCAAGATATTTTTTACTTCTCATGTTGAAGCTTCTGAATAAATTCTGCTCCAAAAGAATACAAAAACAGGCCAGTTGATAAAGTTGCACAATTCGTGCCCATGGGAATTCTAACAGACTGTTGCAAGACCTGATCACCAAAGACTACTTAGATATTTTCAATGAGAAACTTTGGCATCTTTTTTATATCAATTTCAGAGCACTTGTGCGTAGAATCAAATTGGGTGTTTTAATAAAGTAATTATTTGAATGACTGATCTCAGGATATGCTTTCAAAAATGGTAGGAGTGTATTCAGAAGGTATGTTGCTTCCAACTTGAGAGACTTTTTGATGTTTTTTTTCTCTCTCGTGAATGCAAAGGTTCTTTTTTTTTAACATAATACTCTATAAAAAAAAAAAAAAAAAAAAAAAAAAAAATAAAAAAATTATACCTTATTAAATATACAGTGATTTGTGTACATGGATTGTGGATATCGGCCACGGTAGTTCAGTGGATAGAGCACCTGACTAGTAATGTAGGGGTCCCGGGTTTGATTCCCGGTCTGGTCATATATCTTCTACTTTCCTATGTTACATTTTGGTGCTGTTGACCACCCCTGGACTTCAGGAGAAGTCCCGACGCCTGGGGCAATCAAATCTGGGTGGTGTGTCTTCGAGGAGAAGACAATTTATGGAAGGAGAAATGTAGGAGTTGGGGCTTAACTGACCGTGGATATCGGCGTGGATAACTCAGTGGGTATGGTACCTGACTAGTAATGTAGGGGTCCCGGGTTAGAGCACCCGACTATTGACATCGGGGCCCCGGGTTTGATCGATCCCGGTTCAACCATATAGATTTAAAATCGGGACTGTCAGCCTAATAAGTCCTACCTGCGCAGATGACCAACTTCTCTTGTCAAATAATGTCTATGAGCTTGCCATAATCATGATAATAACGGAAGTCCAGGAAAATAACTTGAAAATATCCATGAAACGTTATCTTCGGAGTGAACAAAACCAAAAAACATGATATTCGGCTCTGAGAAAATACACTCTGATGTGATAACTCTTTATAGAAACCCTTTGACATAAATAGATGCGAAACTATCGATGAAACAAACCACCAGGCTGTGGAAGATCACTGGGAGACGCACTCTTTACTCATTCATGGGAACTGGAAACCCTTACCCTAACCCTACAGCGGGATAAATCCAACTGGCAGTACTAAAATGTGAAACAATCAACATTTAATCATAACCCTAACCCTAACCCTGGAATTCACAGATACAACGGGGTAAATCCAACTGTCAGCATTAAAATGTGGAACAATCAACATTTAATCACTTTGTAAAGGCCAGGATTTCAAATCCTTCTCAATATTTTAAAACTCTTTCCTGATAGACGTGATGCAATCCTCAGTGCGCCGCTGACAATGGTGGTACATTCTATGAGAAATTCAAATAGAGGATGAAGTGGAGAGAAAAAATCTCGCAGAGCTGGCAAACATAAGGGGAAGGGGGGAATAATTGAATTATTGCTGTCTTCAATTGTATTGTAGCGCTCATATGGAGACGTCAAATTTAGGCCTATATAGATGCTCGGCGCTGATGGTGAACGCAACAATTCAATTGAAGAGAGCAGAATTTTATTTTTGTGTGCATTAATTGCATTATTGCTCTCTTCTATTGTTATAGTCTTTCGTGCACTTCGATCCTTTATTAAATATATCTCTAACTACGGAATAAAACTTAGGTCTCTCCGGGAAACGCTCTTTCCGCATACATAACGAATTAAAGAAGGTTGGTCTTTTGCTTTGCGCTCAAACACTGAAATAGAAAAGACGATATTAGAAATGTGTTTTATATTGCAGCCATGAATAGTGCAACAGGTGGAAATCATTACAGTAGCTATTGTTAGAGCACAGGTAAAGACGTACTCCTTTAATTTAAAGCCCAAATATTGGGGGGGGGGGGGGGGGGGGGGGGGATACACGATACTATACAATTAGTGTTATTTTCTTTTTTGTACATTGTAATTCAAGGATATCTTGATTGAGTAAATCATTCACAAGCATCATCAAATATGTATTGCATTCTAAAGTCTCGGTTTATAGGCCTAATTTAATCAACATCATAATATGTCCATTCAATCAGATTTGAAGTCTTTTTGGAATTTCTTGAAATCATATCATGATACGTTGAATATCACATCATGTAATATGTAGTAGACGGCTTGGGATATTTTTGTAATCAATAACATTCACTATATATAGCACTCGAAAACGACGAGGAAAATTCGTAAATCGAGTGTAAAGTCAGTCCAAATACAATGTGCAAATGGTGGATTGGCATAATAAATCACTTTAGAAAATAATTATGTGAATTCTTTTGGGTTTGAAAATTGACGAGAAACCCTATATCTATGCACAAAAACAGATGTTATAATTGGTAAAGCCCAGGGGATTTTGGGGGCTTCGCCCTCTGGGCCTCCAGACCCTTTGCCATACTTTGCGTACACTTTATTTTCTATCAGGCTACGCGCCTCTTTTAGAGTCGGGTTCGATATGCATTTAATGTCATTGCGAATTGTCTCGAAAATGGAGGTATTGCCGCCATCATTTGAAACCTGATGTGGAATTATGTAAAATATCTACCTAGAAATACATGCAAGTATCCAAAAGAAATCGTATGTTTTAGCGGGATTTATTTGGACATTGTTTCATGGTTGAATCTGGTATAATATGTGCGCGAATCAGCTTTTCACACACAGGCACTTGTTTAGAACTGTAAATAACTTAACGACCTGTGTATAAAAATAATAACGCAAGGTACCTAGCTTAAAATGACACAGAATGGCACCCCCTGAGAATGTCGGCCTTTTGAGCTTCCAGAGAATATGCTATGTAAATGTACTTACTACGGTTCTCTTTGTACAATCATTCAACTAAAAAACCATGTATTTATTGCCTATTATCCGAAAACTGCAACAAAACATGGGTATCATTTGAAGGAATGCGGGTGGTTTCGTCCCGATTACATATTCGCACCGAGTGGATTCGCACCGAGTGGTTTCGTCCTAATTCCAATGCAGATAACCTAAGGTAGAACATTGCCTTATAGTCGAGTGGTTTCGCCCCGATGTACATCCATAATAGAATAGATATACGTTTGGGATAGCATATATAGTAATCCAAGTTTTTGTATGACAATATTGTTGAACGACCCTAGTAGATAGTTTGCACTGCAGCTATCACTATCACTATTTTAAAAAATCACAAATCCTTCACTGATTTTGATATAAAGTTACCGGTATTGCAATTCAATCGCAAACGTGTACTGTACTTTACGTTTATGCTATTAAATTGAATTCTTCAATTTGAGATTTATATAAATATACCTAAGATTAATAAAATCACATAATAGACACACTAATTTTATCTACATAATGCTAATTCTGTTTTATATGATAATTTTTACTTACTGATTTTCCACAATGAATGCAACTTGCCATGACAAAAATTCTTGGTATAATGATAGAAATGGACAAAGTTTGGACATCGGTAAATTAATATACTGTATAGTATTCATTAATTTCAATTCAATTGCTCATCATTTAAAGAGAGTATGCTCTGATCAATCATCCCGACCACTGTTTCCGTATATAAACATCCAAAAATTGTTGGTATAATGATCAAAATGAACATACCTTGGGCATCGGTAAATTAATAAATAGCATTCATCCCCTAATTTCAATTCAATTCAATTGCTCATCGTTAAAGGAGAGTATGCACTGATCAATCGTTCCGACCACAGTTGCTACCTACTCAATGGGGGCGAAACCACTCGGGACGAATCCACTTGGGTAGAGGTAAAGGTACGAATCCACTCGGTGCGAATATGTAATCGGGACGAAACCACCCGACACCATTTGAAGCTAGGTACCTTGTATTATTATTAGTATACAGAGGTCATATGTTATTTACAGAAACAAGTGCTTGTGTTTTCACATGGGAAAAAAGAACCACAGCGCACAGGAGTTACTAACGCATAGCTCATGGCTTGGTCAATCGAGTGAATATTATTTACTTTATTGATAAAATTTCGAACTCCTGTGCACGGGTTTGGCAAGGGCATTATCCTGTTATTTACTTCACGAATCAAATAAGTTTGACATTGAAGCGAAGCAAATAACAGGAGTATATATATATACTGAGCCATTTCATTCTGAATAACACTTCAAGGGGAAGATTTCCCCAGAAAAGAGTTTCTTTGGGGGAGAAACACATAAAAATGGGGCGTGGTATTTTTGGGGGAACAAGTTAAAATAGAGAAAAAATGAAGAAAATAGCACGTTTTTATAGAAAGTGAAGCAAACAATAGGAGTAAATAGCGATGCAAGTTCTTTAAATCTACTCAAAACATCAGAATTTATTTGCCTCCCGAAGCAAATAACAGGAGTATATATATATTTATATATATATATATATATATATATACTGAGCGATTTCATTCTTAATAGCACTTCAATGGGAAGATTTTCCCCGGAAAAGGGTTTCTTTGGGGGAGAGAGATATAAAAATGGGGCTTGGTAATGGGGGGGGGGGACAAGTTAAAACAGACACCAAGTCAAGAAAATAGCACGTTTTTGTACAAAACGAAGCAAATAACAGGAGTAAATAGCGACGCAATTTCTTTAAATGTACTCAAAACCGCGGAATTTAGTTCCTTCACAACTCTAATTTAAAGGGAGAGCGCAAGAAAGATGAAGAAAAATACCAATGGAAGTTCCATAATATTAACTTACATTTATTCCGTATATACACAAGCACTATTCATACTAAAGTGAGTGTTTTACTTCTACATGAAATTAAGTCTGTGTGTTATCATATTGAATAACTCTTACGGAATAAATCAGTGCTATTATGTAAATGTTACTTTATTCCGTATATTCATATCAAGGATTTAGGCGAATATAAAATAAAATTGACCTTGATCCGCGCATCAAGTGCGTGTTTTACTTCTATATGAAATTAAGTACATCCATGTTTAATTGTATTGAATAACTTTAACGGAGTAAATCGTTGATATTAGTAAATACATGTATTACTTTATTCCGTATATTCATATGAAGCATTTAGGCGAATTTAATATAAAACATTATGATAACGGGTTTACTTAAAACCCAGCTTTACAAATTATATACGAATAACATTGCTGTTTTCCCATATTGTGTATATATATTTACGGAATAAAGGCAAGTACTTAAGATGGATATAAAGTGTGAAAGTAATGTAACAAGTGAGGTACATTAAGTATAGCATTAAGTATATCGGAAGTAAAAGAGGGCCACAATCCCTATAAAATGTTTAGGATTGTGATAAACATGCACAGAGATAAAATTGACGTTAACGTCAACAACGTCAAACTTATTTAATTCGCGAAGTAAATAACAGGATAATGCCCAGGGTTTTAATAAAATTTGAGCAAACCAGTAGAGCTATAGTGTAAATAGGACTCTGATATTATACTAAATAAGTGAATTTACTATGATTTGTATTGTCAACTGATTGTATTATATTTACCAGTGTGCTCAGTTTGTATGGAAGCCCTGTGACCAGGCAAGGAAATTAAGGGGAAATACTTGCTAAATGCGAGTTAAAAATTGACATAGCGAGGGAAAAATCACAAGTGATTGCAGCTTTTTGCGAGTGAAAAAAAACCCAATGTTTTTTCCAGATTTCCTTGGTTTATTGGCTGTACTTTGAAGTTTACAATAATTTTATCTTGTGCATAGAAATGCTTTACAGAATGAATATACAAGTATTGAAAAAGTAAACGTTGATCGAATAAATGACTAAGGCCAAGATCATCTCAGTCAGTGATGTCGAAGATGGCTTACTTCATGCACACTTTGGGTGTCTCAGAGACGTCAGATTTAAATAGCAAGCATGTTGATCTTGTCCGTGTTTACATGAAACAACACATGAAAGTGTTAGTGTTACGCTTCACACAGTGTCCTTCTGTAATCTATAGTCAAACACTTAAAGTTCGCAGGGTTTTTTTCAACTAGAATTTTTTAGATGAAATTTCCAAAAGTTTTGAAGATATAGTTTGAATTGACACAAACAGTCTTAAAGATTCCAAACCACATAATGTTGTAAATAGGTGGTAGATCTCTGGACAGCGAGTTAAATGTTCATTTCCGGTATTAAGTCAAAAGTACTGTACAGATCATGGCAGTGTGCTTGTTGTAGAGCTACAACGATTTTAGAACGAGCCTATGACGATTCCTGATGTCTCACAACAGCAAATATTACCGTAAAAAAAAATTGTGCTTTCTTTTTTTTTTTTAGTTGAAATCATTTGCCGATAAAAGTGGTAGAAAATTCCCATTTTGTATGATTTTGTCGCTATTTTTCTAAATTGAATGCAGTGTTGGCATAAAGGTGGTCAATATGAGTATTGACCGGGTTGGTTGTCAATACTGGTTAAAACTGGTCAATACTGGTTAATACTGGTCAATTGAAATTTATTTGGTCATTATCAAATTATAGTCTGTGTTATTCAGGGCTCAAAATTAACATATGCCTTTCAGTCTTTGACTGGTTAAAAGTCTGGCGGACTGACTGACATTTGTTTTAGTCAGTCCGATGCGACTGGTTAATTTTCTAAAGCATCATTTTGGAAAATATACTTATGAAATTTTATACACACATTTAGCATGCTTCGATCTGTAGATATCAGACGAATCTGATTCATAAATATAAATCCCACATTTAAGTGTTACAATATTGTCTGAGGCATATTGAGTTAAATTTAATCTACATTTTCATGTCAAAAAGTTACGTCTGTCTATAAACATGCCAAATATGAAACAAATGAATGACCAGGTGACAAACACCCTGTTTTTACGACATTGTCTGGTCTTAGCTTTCATTTTCGGTAGAGACATGTGCACATGTTGGATCAGTTCCAAGAAAACAATGGACGAGGCGAAAGTAGTAGGAGTGTCCTCCACATGTTACATCACTCATTTTTGTGATTGCAAACTTTGTTGTAGATTTAAAGATGTTTCCTGAAACATTTATAACACAGATTTTGGTTATTTATATAGAAAGGAATCAAAATTGAATTTCTTTAAGTTGAGCAAGAAAGTAGAGATTTACATGAAAGCATCCTGACATCGTGGAGATTCAAGTTTGTTAAAACCATGGTCCCGGGCAAAGTTTTACATGCGAATAAATAGAATCTTTAAAAATCTTCTCAAGAACCACTAAACTAGGAAAGTACAAATGTACATGAAAGCTTCCTGACATAATGCAGATTCAAGTTTGTTAACATCATGGTCCCTGGGGATAGGTTGGGGCCACAATAGGGGATCAGAGTTGTACATACAAATATTTAGGGAAAATCATTAAGAAATCTTTTGATGAAGAATCATTGGGCCAGAAAAGTTTATATTTACATGAAAGCTTCCTGACATAGTCAGATTCAATTTTGTTCAATTCATGGCCCCCAGGGGTAGGATCGGTCCACAATAGGGGATCAAAGTTTTACATACAAA
Organism: Ostrea edulis; assembly: GCF_947568905.1. Lineage (NCBI taxonomy): Eukaryota > Metazoa > Mollusca > Bivalvia > Ostreida > Ostreidae > Ostrea > Ostrea edulis. Next base: position 80,770,691 of record NC_079166.1, on the reverse strand, counting down.
TATATAGGGAAAATCTTATATATAGCCCACATTTTTTGTAGGTATTCAGTTGACTGTAAGACTTCAATTGTCAGTTGCTGAGTTACAAGTGATGTACAGCACTCACAACTCTTTGTTATGTAAACAATTAAGGCTCGTGCCATGTTTTTGTTTACATATAGATTGCTTAATAGAAAATAGCATGTTTAAACAAAATGAGATGTGCCAAACACTAGAAACTATTTAATAAGTTAATTGTGTTCAGATTTATCATGTAAATTGACAAAATCTGCTTTAAACAAAACTTTTACTGGTATATATTTAACCTATATATGTAAACAAAAACATGGCATAAGCCTTATTTACATAACAAGAATTGTGAGCTCTGTATCTCCCATGTACCTTGACAACTGACATTCAAATTTTAGCTGACCGTTGGAAATACATCAGTTCAGCATTCTAAATATTAGAAATGGAAAATTAAAATATGGAATTTTTCAGCTAAGATTGTGTCCATGTTCTGATTTGATATTCAATAAGAACCCTGGAAATGTGTGTTCCAAAAAAACTTCATGCTTATGAATCTTAAAATTTTCTTTCAGATCACTAAAGGAGGCAGTCGTACTCTGTGGAATTAGTCAAGTGTAAAGGAGGCAGTAGTACTCTGTGGAATTAGTCGAGTGTAAAGGAGGCAGTCGTACTCTGTGGAATTAGTCGAGTGTAAAGGAGGCAGTAGTACTCTGTGGAATTGGTCGAGTGTAAAGGAGGCAGTCATACTCTGTGGAATTAGTCGAGTGTAAAGGAGGCAGTAGTACTCTGTGGAATTAGTCGAGTGTAAAGGAGGCAGTCGTACTCTGTGGAATTAGTCGAGTGTAAAGGAGGCAGTAGTACTCTGTGGAATTAGTCGAGTGTAAAGGAGGCAGTCGTACTCTGTGGAATTAGTCGAGTGTAAAGGAGGCAGTCATACTCTGTGGAATTAGTCAGGTGTAAAGGAGGCAGTCACTAAAGTACCCGTCTTCCTTTTGGGAGTGGTCTCTAGTCTCACCACATCCAGAGCGTACATGTGATTGGCAAAGTTTGCGATATCCATGAATTTCCCTTGCTGTCTAATCCCCAGACCATTGATATGCAAATCTCTGTAATTCAGATCTTCACCAGAAAGAGGCCATTTGGTGACTTAAATACTTCAAAGAAGTCGGTACAGGGATTGCGTTTTACCAAGTGACGAGAATTGGTCCGATGGAAGACTTTTACAAACTGTAATCCAACTGATCACAATCAGACAATGGCTCTGACTTCACACGAGTTCACACAGAAAGATCATGTTATAGCTGAAGAAAAGTCTCCCATAGTGACTGCAGTGTTTTCAAATTATACACAATTTTTTGAAATCAAATCTGAAGATATCAATGCCGAAACCAAGTCTGAACATTCTGTCCCATCAAATTGTGTTTTAAGCAGGGAAGAGGTGCGTGTTTTAGGCAGGGAAGAGGCGCATGTTTTAGGCAGGGAAGAGGCACCCTCCCAGGTCACGACCTCTTCTGTTGTTACACCGTCCTGTGCTGGGATCAAATCTAAGGACTTGTCTGTTGACCACGAACCCAATGATGGAACTGTCCAATTTGCTGGTCAAACTTCACAAAAGAAATCTGAGAGCTGTATGGCATTTGATGATGTGTCTTTGAATAAACGTCATATTTCATTCAAATATAAACCAGTTTCAACCTGTAAAAGGCCTGTGGAGTTGATATGGAAATGTCCGTGTGGAAAAATAGGTCGTCATGTCATCAATCTCCCTCTTATCAATTATTTACCAAACACAGTCTCTGAAGCACCAGAAACCCCACCCACTATTCCATCAGAGACACCAGAAACCCCCTCCTCTATTCCATTGGAGATGACAGAAACCCCACCCACTATTCCATTGGAGATGATAGAAACCCCACCCACTATTCAATTGGAGATGACAGAAACCCCATTCACTTATCCATTGAAAACTACAGAAGCCCCACCCACTATTCCAATGACGACGACAGAAATCCTACCCACAATTTCATTAGGAACTTCAGAAACCCCACCCACTATTCCAAAGGAGACAAACAAAACCTCACCCACTATTCCATTGGAAACTTCAGAAACCCCACCCACTATTCCAATGGAGACATCAGAAACGGTTACCCCACCCACTATTCCACTGGAGATGACAGAAACCCCACCCACTATCCCATCAGAGACACCAGAAACCCCACCCACTATTCCATTGGAGATGACAGAAACCCCACCCACTATCCCATCAGAGACACCAGAAACCCCACCCACTATTCCACTGGAGACAATTACGGAAATTCTAAATATGGAGACTGATCAAGAAGTTGCAGATACGAGGTCAGAGGGAAGAGTGAAAACATGTTCCAAAAAGGTAAGACTGTAAATGTAATGGTGCTCTTATTCACTAAATGTAAGGGGTATGTTAAACATGTTAAACATTTAGTGGAATGACTACACTATACCGATTTTGACTTCTTCATCCATTTACTCAAGATATGCAGTTAACTGAGGGTTACATTGGAAACAATGCTGTAATGTTTGTTTAAAAAAGATGATATCCATATGACTTTTACAACATCTGAGACTGGCTAAGTGAGTTTTTGTGTAGATTTAAGTTTGTATACACATTGACCCCTGGGGTGATGGTAAGTTTTTACACACAACGACCCTTAGAGTTTACACACAATAACCAATCTTTGTGAAAGACGTCGGACCTTACCGATGTGCAGTGCCTCAGGTCCAATACGTCATTTTTTACACTGGACCAGAATGTCTGATGTCTCAGTGTCCGGTTTTGAGCTTTACTATTTTGGCGCGGAGTCATTTAAATGTTTGTTAAAAGTAAAAAATATTGCACAAATCCAAATACGTAAAACCGCATGGACTGTCTAAAGTATTATGCAAAACCAAGTGAACAGTCGGAGGAGCTGATAGTGAACAGCATATATATGAGCAAGACTTTGAGGCAGACTTTTTTCTGATTTTATGATGGATATGTGTCAGAGGAGGAAAATTGGAAGTCTGTTGAATAGTTTGTCAGAGAAAAATAAAATATCAATAGTATTACTAACTAGTAGAATGAATAAGATTTCCTTGATTCTGCATTTTCACGTGTTTCACTTTTTAGCTCACCTGAACCGAAGGTTCAAGTGAGCTTTTCTGATCGCTTTTTGTCCATCGTCTGTCTGTCCGTGTGTCTGTTAAACTTTTCACATTTTCGACTTCTTCTCCAGAACCACTGGGCCAATTTCAACCAAACATGGCCAAAAGCATCCTTGGGTGAAGGGCTTTCAAGTTTGTTCAAATGAAGGGCCATGTCCCTTTTAAAGGGGAGATAATCACAAAAATGCAAAAATAGGGTGGGGTCATTTAAAAATCTTCTTCTCAAGAACCACTGGGCTAGAAGAGCTAAAATTTACCTGAAAGCTTCCTGACATATTGCAGATTCAAGTTTGTTCAAATCATGGCCCCCGGTGGTAGGATGGGGCCACAAGAGGGGATCAAAGTTTTACATACAAATATATAGGGAAAAACTTTAAAAATCTTCTTCTCAAGAACCACTAAGCCAGAAAAGCTGAGATTTACATGAAAGCTTCCTGACATAATGCAGATTCAAGTTTGTTCAAATCATGGGCCCCTGGGGTTGGATGGGGCCACAATAGGGGATCAAAGTTTTACATACAAATATATAGGGAAAATATTTTTCTCAATAACCACTGAGTCAGAAAAGCTGAGATTTACATGAAAGCTTCCTGACGTAATGCAGATTCAAGTTTGTTCAAATCATGGGCTACGGGGGTAGGATGGAGCCACAAGGGGGATCAAAGTTTTACATACAAATATATAGTTAAAATCTTTTTCTCAATAACCACTGAGTCAGAAAAGCTGATATTTACAAGAAAACTTTCTGACATAGTGCAGATTCAAGTTTGTTCAAATCATGGCCCCCGGGGGGTAGGATGGGGCTACAAGTAGGGGAGGGGATCAAAGTTTTACATACAAATATATGAAAAAGCTTTAAAAATCTTCTTCTCAAGAACCATTGGGCCAAAGAAGTTGACATTTACATGAAAGCTTTCTGACATAGTGTAGATTCAAGTTTGCAAAGGGTAGTTTGGGCCATAATAGGGACTAAGGTTTTACATGCAAATATATATGGAAAGTCTTCAGATATGGGCCAAGGTGACTCAGGTGAGCGATGTGGCCCATGGGCCTCTTGTTTACATTAGGTTTTTTGGTCTGACAATATTTGGTTCGGTCCCGTGTGTTCATTGATTACACAGGACCGAATGTCCTGTGTGGTCCAAAAAACTTTGGTATAGACTGAATGACCCCTGGAGTGTACACACAATGACCCCTAGGATGTATACACAATGGTTTCTGGGGTGGTGGTGGGTTCACAATAAGGATTTAAAGTCCAAGAGATTTTTACACATATCTTCTCAAGATTCATGAGGTTACAGTATATGTTAAGTTGATGTTAAAACAAGATAATTTTATTTTGTTCATAATAACCCTTGAGTTGAAGGTAGGGTCTTTTTTAAAAGGGTTCAATATTTTACATGTAGAAATATATTCAACATGTTCATGTAGCCTAGAGAAAATTCTTTAAAAATCTACATAAAAAAACGTAAGGTACAATCTATTTGAAATTAATTTGCAAAAGTATTTTATATTATGTTGTTTTAGAATTAAATTTGTTCAAGTCATGCTCTGCCTGATTACAGATCATTGGGCCGTCATTGTCTCCCCTTCCCAGAGGAGCAAGATATTGTTTTAATTAGTGTGAATTCTTCTTCCGCTTCTCATACAAAGTTTGCCCTTGCCATAACTTTTTTTGTTTTTTGACATAGGTCTTTGATATTTGGAATGTGTGTATACCATGATAAGACAGTGACGCCTGATATTTTTGATTACCTTTGACCTCGACCTCTTATGTAAAGGTCAAATAATAAGGTTGGGTCACTGCATGTTTTCTACATTTAACTATCGATCAGCTGAGCCTGATGTAAAGGTCAGACATCTGAAACTGTTAAGTCACAAGTTTAATTTGCTGTCGTATGTTCACAACACTGTTCCTTGGTTGAAGCACATATATTATACATGTATATAGGTGACAACATTATGTATACACATTGTAACTCTTCATTTTGCACTTTCAAGATGATCCCCAAAAATGTTTTTAAAAAAAGGTGGAATGGGAGATAGCAGTTTTAGTGTGCTAAAACAATTCTTCCTAGTTGAGATTTAATGTACATGATGTACAGAAGAGGCTCATGGGCCACATTGCTCACCTGAATCACCATGCACTGGTATAAACTGATGATAGTAACGATCGTTACTATCATCCCAAGATGGTGGAAGGAAATTCCGGAAAGACCACATTTTAGTTATTATATCTATTTGTATTGTTTATTTGCAAATGATATGTAGGTAAGAAATATCATACACTAGGAACAATTACGATCAGGTGTTATTTTATCTTTTATACGGCTCATATGAACAGAAAATTCGTCGTTGAAAAAACAGCGAGGATGATAGTAACGCAAGTTCTTGCGTTACTATCATCATTCATTTCCGTTACTATCATCCTCTATTGTAAACCCAACCTGTGTAGGGGGGGGGGGGGGGGGGTCATGATTTGAACAAATTTAATTCTGCACTACTGGGGGATGCTTGGATCCGATGATAAACAATGACTGCTGTTGCTGAAATAAGGTTTATAAAAAAATTTCTATGTAAAACTTTGACCCCCTATTTTATCTCCATCCATAAGTGCTACTCCCAGTGCAGGGTTTTATCCAGCATTTAGATGTTACTACCCATTTTATATTTGAGGGGAATTTTTGAGAAATCCAGTCATGAGCTTCCAGGGGATAGGGATGAGGGACATCCATGGAATATAATATCCACAGATTATAACAGCCATATAAATTGATTAATTACTCATTGTATATATATTGTAAGTCTGACAATTATAGAAAATGACTTAGAATATTAAAAAAATTATTTTTGTTGAAAATTGTTAATATACAATTTTGTGAAGTTTCTACAAATGAAGGGAATTTTTTATCTTTGGAAGGGGAAATATCCATTTGTTGCCAAAGGGGAAAGGTACCTTTTACCGGTAGTAAAAACAACCTAGATAAATCCCTGCAGTGGGTCATAATTTTAAGAAACTTGAATCTCAACTACCTTGGGATGCTTGCATATTAATGTGAGTAATCTGGTAATGCTGTCATCGAGAGGAAAATTTTCAAAGATTTTTCATATACATATATTATCCCCATGTAAAACTTTAACCCCTTTTGTGGGCCTCTCCTAACCCTAGGGGCATAATTTGAACAAACTTGAATTGGAACTACCTCAGGGATGCTTTTATGTGCATATAAAATATTGTAATCATGGTCCTACTGTTATTGAGAAGAATTTTCCAATACAATAATCATGATAATATTAAATCTTGGTGTTCAGAAACACCTTCCTTCCAGATCCACTCTAACATGTTGAAATTGCACAGCTCTGATTTCCATGATTCCATTTTACTAATTATGTGACTTTAAAAAATTACATTGTTGAAGTCTAAATGCAGGTCAGAGTTAACGTACTTTCTCAACACGGACTGTGCATTCAAAGCACCGTGCCACACACGAGAAACCTTCACAAAGCACCGTGCCACACACGAGAAACCTTCACTAAGCATCGTGCCACACACAAGAAACCTTCACTAAGCATCGTGCCACACACGAGAAACCTTCACAAAGCACCGTGCCACACACGAGAAACCTTCACAAAGCACCGTGCCACACACGATAAACCTTCACAAAGCACCGTGCCACACAAGAGAAACCTTCACAAAGCACCGTGCCACACACGAGAAACCTTCACTAAGGCCGCAATTAATTGTAAATGTTGATTTGGTGCTACCAACCCACATTTAAATATCACTTGATAAAACAGTTTTTTGAATTGTGTTTTTTAGAAAAAAAATGTATCATTTACAGTTTCTTCTAAAAAAATCTTCTCTTCTGAAGCTTTTAGCATTTTGAAGGATTTGTATGCTATATTATTAAAAGATTTTTTTTTTGTTTCGATGTTTTCTGCCATACTCAACAATTTTTCAGTTATTGGTGGCGCCCAGTTTTTATTGGTGGAAGAGAGAACCCAGATACAATGTACCTGGGAAGAGATCACCGACCTTCCGAAAGTAAACTGGGAAACTTTCTCACTTACCGGCGCAAGCGGGATTGGAACCCGCGCTGACAGAGGTGAGAGGCCGTGTTATTTTGAGCGCAATGCTCTAACCACTCGGCCACGGAGGCCCCCTATTATTAAAAGTAAAAAAGTCCTTATTCTTGGCAAAATCTTAACTTTTCTGTTTTCAAAGTAAAATTAATTACAACAAAAGATAATGCAAAGGGAATAATCATGATAATGCATTTAACTTTTTTTATTGCCCCATCATCTCCACAAAAATATAAAAAAAAATTCGCTTAACTACCGACCCAGCAGTTTCAAGTGTGAGTCGGCAACACCAAATCAACAATTAATGAGACCCGGAGTTTAACATTATAATGTATATTCTGTTACAAAATGAATGTATTTCTTTTTCAGAGGCCAGATAGATTCTGTCCTTACTGCAAACTCATTATAAAAGGAGGAAAGTTGAAGCGACACATTTTCAGAAAGCACAGAAATGAACCAGAAGTGCGATTAATGAATTCCAAACCTTGCCGTGTTCAAAATAAGTTTCTTGACACAAAAAGACGTGAAGGTATTTACGAATACAATCTACAACTTATTGGCGATGGGTTAGACCCGGTCATGAGGGAGAGAAAATCCATACAAGAAGTCCAGCTTAGAGTGTGTACTGAATGCAAGGGTTTCTACTCCAGAAAATTCTTCTATAAGCATAAATGTGTATTCAAAGGAGACTGTTTGCGTGAAGCCTTCAAGCCCAAGCTGCTTCAGGAAGTGACACCCGATGAAATGAATTCCGATCGAGGCTTTTTACGAATTTTGAATGGATTCAGAGGAGGAGAAGTGGGGGATTTCTGTAGGACAGACAATACTGTCAAAATGATCGGATATAAACGCTACATTGTACTCCGGCACGAGGAAAGAAACAAGGATGAGATCAGAAAAACAATCATGACAGATATGAGAGAACTCTCAAAACTTTACTTCCATTTCCGAAGCATGAGTTGTAAAGAGAGAACAGTGGAAGATATGTTCAAGATAAAACACTTGCCTGACTTGATAGAGGCTCTCAAACGACTCGTTACAAAGGCAGATAAACAGGAGAAAAAGGGCCAAAAAGGTTTCCTGTATGCAGTTGTTTTGCGATCAGTGAAAGGTCTGGAAAGCTATTATGCCCAAACAATGCAAAGTGATAAGATAAAGGAGTTTAAAAACTTCAAATCAGCATTTAGAAATTTGTCTCGTGAATCATATCCGAGTGCAAGTTTACCAAGTGTGCAGAAGGTTCTTCAAGTGAAAGAATACATTGCAGGAGAAATTTCCTCTACTTTGAAGAGTTACTCGGTGGAAAACTTTGCTTGGCTTAGAAGCCTTGTTGTAGCACGCCTCACATTGTTTAATGCAAGGAGAGGTGAAGAAGCTTCCCGAATTCTTCTTTCTGAGTGGGAGGAAGCAGAAAAAGGAGCACGTCTGCCGGACAATAAGGTGATAAAGGTTACAGATCATGCGGAACAATACCTATCTGGAAAATTCATGTGGGCATACTTACACGGGAAGGGAAAAAAGTATGTTCCCATATTAATTCCTAATGACTTATTATCGGCAATCCAGGTAATCCGAAGTGACAGGCATAAGTTCGGTGTACGAGAAGATAATCCCTTTTTGTTTGCGACAGAGAATGACCCATCGTCTTACTGTGCAGGTTGGCACGCTGTAGCTGAAGTGTGTGGGAAGACTGATATCCGTATGAGTTCAGAAACAAAGATGAGACACAGACTGTCCTCCATTTACGCTAGCCTGGACATGTCACCTGAGAATCAAGAAATATTTCTCCTGCTCATGAGGCATGAGGAGCTGCAGGTTGACCGAGAAAACCACCAGAATCCCCTCGGAACTTACTCAGAAATCATGATGGGGAGATCGCAAAGTTCTGTTGATGAAGGTATGCTTCATTTTTTTTTTATCCCCCTCGCAATTCATTGTGAATGGGGATACAGTTACGGGCCTATTTGTGTGTGGGTAAGTATTGCGATTGTGTGTCACACTGAACTTGTAGACACTGCACAGGGCAACATTTTTTGCTGCATTGATTGCATGCTTTACTTGTACACATGACCTTTTTTTTTATCAAGAAAGGAAGGACTCTATGGAGTTTGGGGTCTAAGGTCAAAGTCACTACAGGATTTAAAAAGCCTGTCAACATTCTACGGGCCTCATTTCTTGCTCCATTGGTTTTAAGCTTCACATGTAGCTCAAGATAGCAAATACACATTTGGGGTTAAAAGGTCAAGGTCACTTGGGACTTAAAGGAAGTGAACATGAAAAAAATATTTGTTGCATAATAAACTTAAAAGACCTCCTGATACTAAATAGTGTGGCATGAATTTAATTTGCTTGTTTCTATTACGAGATTTGATCAATTAAACACTCTAAGTTGATGGTTTATGGAGGTCATCCATTATTTCCCAGTCTGCATCTGTGCTCTGACGTAGATGAGACACATTGCTGTTGTTGACTGGGTCACTATTATACAGCAGAAATTTATTGGATTCATATTAGAATTGATGGATAAGGTTTTGGAGCAAAAAGAATTGAAATCAAATCTAATTACAATGCATTAAGATAAAGAAGAAAACACTCCCACAAAATAACTCCAGTTCCTCCAACTTCTGAACTTACTCAGAAGCACTATAGTACTGTTATATTTCAAGATTCCAAATCAATTAATTTTATTAGATTCTAAAATATTTGGAGATAATTAAGTTGACTGTGTCTTAAAGGTACTGCAATATAGGCATATAATTTATATATTTTATAATAATTGATTTACATGGACCACAGATAAATTTCAGAAATGCAATTTACAGTTATTTATTTACACTATATTCAGAATCTGTATCAAAATCTGAGGTTTCAAGAAATCCTTTATAATTGCAGTACTTTTAGGAAATGCTCCCATAATTTATGTCACAACAAATGAGGGTAAAACTACTCTGATTTTTCCCCCCAAGGTGGCAGGGGACAGTTTCTTTGGTTTTGAAACATGTGGATAGGGGGTATACACCAAAGTCAGATTATGACAGACTAATGAAAAATCACATTTCCCTTTTATGTCAATACTTGTATTTCATATTAGTGTAGTTAATAAATTATGACCCTAAATTACATGTAATCTATAAATACTGGTGCTGGTGCACAAAACATGCTCTGAGCAGGTTCCCCTTTTTTGCTTTGATTTTCCCTCATTTGGGCTAATCCGCACCACCCCCACACCATCACAGTACCAAAACATGGGGATTTAGACACTGTGCACAATCAAGAACCCTGTCTGCCCTTCTCAAAAATCTACCTCTCATATGGGGCCATCCACCTTCCCTCACAGCTACAGACCTTTTGCTAGACCCTGCAAGTTTTCACCGGAATTTCTTCAGCAACTGACCACGTGTCTTAGTTTCGTATTTGCACCCATCTATATGCTAGGAATCATGGTGACACCTACATGTTGTATATCAACATTTTTATTAAGCACTCGGCTACATTTGACATGCATCCTAAAATTATTGTATACATTTTTACACATAATATCACTTCAAATATGGGGTATTTCCATTTTTTGAAAAAGTTGACCGGGCCTATAGTGCGAAACTATCCCCTGCTACCCAAGAGGCTGACCATGTCTGACCTAGTTGATAAACTGTCTGTAGGCCATATAAATCTTGATAGCATGCCTGCAACAGAATTGTTACTGTATTCTATCGCGCGTGTGTGTGTAATTGGAAATATTTACACACAAATGCCATGTTATGTTTAGATTTTAATACATGTGAATACAGAAGGTATTTTTCATTTTCGTGTTTTTCTTACTTGTTTAGTTGTTATCCAAGTCCTCTGAGACCCTTCCTCTCTGGATAAATGTAAGCTGTATCAATTATAACAGGACTTAGACACACCATGTCAAAATATGGGTGTAGAGAACTGCACTTTATGTGTATATCCATGTAATCTGACACAAAATGTTCAAACTCATGACAACAAAGACACCCCTTGAATGTACATAATTCCTCTCTCATTAAAATAAATTGCTGGTAAAGAATAATTATTCTGAGAAACAATTTCTTCCTCTGTAATATCAGGTTCAAACTGATATCCCATATTTAATTCACTTTCTGCTGATGACATTTTAACGTTGATGCTTACAATGTGCCAAAAATACACAATGTGTCCTACTGACGTAGGGCAGCATCAGTGCTGTCCTCTAGTGGATGCTAAGTGATAACCCAGCAGGGAGGTAATAATTTTTTCAATATGGCAGCTCCCAAGGATTGAAAAGATTCGCTAATCTTTATGAAATATCTCCCTACTAAAGAAAGCTACATCTTATTGATTTTCAGAATTCATTATATACATCAAAATGACAAATTAAAACCCTTTGTCACATTTTCATGTTCACTTCCTTTAAAGAAAAAGCTTGTAGATATTTTCAACAGACTACATTTTTGCTCCATTGTTTATAATTCACGTGTAGCTTTAGTAATGCAGGAAGAACCCTATTTAATTTGATGGCAAAGGTCAAGGTAAGTACAAGACTTTATAGAGTGAACTTGTAGCGACTCATTTCGAGGGGATATACCCTGCCCTACAGAGCTCTTTTTATGCCCCCCTTTGAAAAAGAGGGGGCATATTGTTTTGCACCTGTCGGTCGGTCGGTCTGTAGACCATGTGTTGTCCGCTCAATATCTTGAGAACCATTCACTTGATGATAATGATATTTCATATGTGGGTTCGTTATGAGTAGAAGAGGATCCCTATTGTTTTTCAGGTCAAAAGGTCAAGGGTTAATCTACTCTGGACATAGGAATATAATGTCCGCTCAATATCTTGAGAACCCTTTGCTTGAAAGGCATCAAACTTGGCACACTGGTACATCCTAAGGAGTAGATGACCCTTATTGATTTTGAGGTCATATGGTCAAAGGTCAAGGGTCAAACTGGGCATAGGAATATACTGACCATTCAATGTCTAGAGAACCCTTTGCTTGACAGACATCAAACTTGGTACACCAGTACATCTTCAGAAGAAGATGACCCCCATTGATTTTGAGGTCACATGGTCAAGGGTCAAACTGGACATAGGAATATACTGTCCGTTAAATATCTTGAGAACCCTTTGCTTGACAGACATCAAACTTGATACACTGGTACATCTTCAAGAGAAGATGACCCCTATTGATTTTGAGGTCACATGGTCAAAGGTCAAGGGTCAAACTTGACATGGGAATATACTGTCTGCTCAGTATCTTGAGAACCCTTTTCTTGACAGACGTCAAACTTGGTACACTGATACGACTTCAGGAGAAGACGACCACTATTGATTTTGAGGTCACATGGTCAAAGGTTAAGGGTCACACTAAACAGGAATATACTGTCCGTTCAATATTTTGAGATCCCTTCGCTTGACAGACATCAAACTTGGTACACTGGTACATCTTCAGGAGAAAATTACCCCTATTTATTTTGAGGTCACATGTTTAAAGGTCAAGGGTCAAACTGGACATAGGAATATACTGTCCGTTCAATGTCTTGAGAACCCTTTGCTTGACAGACATCAAACGTGGTACACTGGTATGTCTTCAGGAGAAGACGACCCCTATTGATTTTCAGATCACATGGTCAAAGGTCAAGGGTCAAGCTGGACATTGGAATATACTGTCTGCTCCATATCTTGAGAACCCTTTGCTTGACAGGCATTAAACTTAGTACACTGGTACATCTTCAGGAGAAGATGACACCTATTGATTTTGAGGTCGCGTGGTCAAAGGTCAAGGATTAAACTGTACATAGGAAATTACTGTCCGCTCAATATCTTGACAATCCTTTGCTTGACAGACATCAAACTTGGTACACTGGTACATCTTCAGGAGTTAATGACCCCTATTGATTTTTAGGTCACATGGTCAATCCACTCTTGACATAGGAAGATATTGTCTGCTCAATATTTTGAATTGATGATACTACTCTCAATTAAATGATGTGTGTGTGTATAACCCTTTTCAATTTTGCACCATGGGGGGCATATGTGTTTTACAAACATCTCTTGTTTATATTATGCCCAAGTGACAGAGATTTTTTTATCTAGCATTTTTAGCTCTCCTGAGTTGAAAGCTTTAGTAAGTTTTTCTGATCGCCTGTTGTCCGTTGTCTGTCCGTCTGTAAACTTTTCACATTTTCGACTTCTTCAGAACCACTGGGCCAATTTCAACCAAACTTGGCCCAAAGCATCCTTGGGTGAAGGGCTTTCAAATTTGTTTTAATGAATGGCCTTCAAAAGGTAGATAATCACAAAAATGCTAAAATAGGGTGGGGTCATTTAAAAATCTTCTCAAGATTCAACGAGTCAGAAGAGCTGAAATCTATATAAAAGCTTCCTGACAATCAGACTTAGTGCAGATTCAAGTTTGTTAATAAAATCATGAACCCCGGGGGTTAGATGGAACCACAATAGGGAATCAAAGTTTTACATTCAAATATATAGGGAAAATCTTTAGATATGGGCCAAGGTGACTCAGGTGAGCAATGTGGCCCATGGGCCTCTTGTTTCATGTACAAAGTACAGGCACTGGTTTCTGTAAATAAGTTATGACATATGTATACGATTAATAACAAGTGTTATTATGAGTATACAGACATCGTTAACTTCTAGATCTACAGAAACCAGTGTTCACTTTCCTACTGGTACTTCAGCATAACAGTGGCTGTCGTTATTTTTGTATCATATACAACAATTACATTGGTTGCATCAATGTTGAAACTTTTCTCCATTTGCCTCCTGATCCAGGTTAGGATAGATCTTCAGTACCCCCTTGCTTGTCGTAGAAGGCGACTAGATGAAGCGGTCCTTCGGATGAGACCGCGAAAACCGAGGCACATGGGGGTATTAGTCCTGTTAGAATAATTCTATTTTGTCTTATCAGATTTTGTAAGAATTTGTATGAACTTCTGGTAATTTTGAACCTTCATAATAAAAGGCAGCTTCACTTGGTATTTTGAGCTATTACCATGATTGCACTTTCAACTAGTACTGTACGTAGTAATTAAATTTGATTCATTGAAAAGCGTCTATGATTGTCCGTTAATCTTGTGTCTAGTTTTCTGCACATTTTGACCTGAACATACATTCACTATGCTCATACATTTACCATTGTAGAGCATTCCTCGGAGACGGACAGCATGGATGGACCCAGCACTCAGCCAGAAATCGCAGATACAAGTCCAGCCAAGACTAAGGACAACTCAGGTAAACTGTGATGCTTTAAAGTGCTGTCGAACCTTCATAATAAAAGGTCCCATGGGGATCCAGGTATGAATAGGTCTTTAGTACCCCTTGCTTGTCGTAAGAGGCGACTAAATGGGGCAGTCCTTCAGATGAGACTGCAAAAATTGAGGTCCCGTGTCACAGCAGATGTGGCACGATAAAGATCCTTTCCTGCTCAATGGCCATAAGCGCCGAGCATAGGCCTAAATTTTGCAGCCCTTCACCGGCAGTGGTGATGTCTCCATATGAGTGAAAGATTCTCGAGCGGGACGTTAAACAATATTCAATCATAATAAATGGCTGCTTCACTTGGCATTTTGAGTGATTACTCTGATCACACTGTTAACTAGTAGTATATTTTATTTTCATTAACAAATCTGGCTTCTTCGATTGTCAGTTTTATTTGTGGCTAGTTTTCTGCATATTTTGACCAGGAACATACATTTACAATGCTCATACATTTACCATCGTAGAGCATTCCTCGGAGACGGACAGCATGGATGGACCCAGCACTGGATCAGAAATCGCAGATACAAGTCCGCCCAAGACTAAGGGCAGCTCAGGTAAAATGTGATGCTTTGAAGTACTGTAAATGTATTATATTTTATTAAGTGTGTACGATTTTTGGCGTAAATAAATTTTTCAACACCTCAGCATAGATTTAATTTAATGCTATTTAAAGGGACTGATTCACGATTTCCCCCAAAATGTTGTTTTTCACTTTTAATGATCAAGATCTACTGTCTAATATATGTTTAAAAGATTTCACATAAAAATTAAGGTTATACATTATCACAGAAGCTCATTTTAGGGAGTTTATTATTTGTATTGTAAACAAAGATTGTGGCATGTTATTGTTTACGAATTTTTCAAAAGAAATGGATATTGATCAAAGTTTATCATATCTTTCACATTTCAGCCATTTTGGGGGTAAAATGTGTCATCTAAAAGTTAAAATTTGTGACTCTGCAGAATTAAGATGCTTTACATTACAAACTATTGTTTCACTGGTTTGTTTGTATACATTAAAAGACTCGATCGAGTCTTTGTTTACATAACACAGATTTAAGGCTAAAATGTTGCTTTTATTCTTGCATTCAGAAAGTAAAAATTTTGGCTGTCAACATTAAATGAGTTATATTTTTAATGTTTAACATCAAAAATGCAAAATATTTTTCTAAAAAATCGTGAACCCAGTCCCTTTAAATGTGATATATAAAAAATGTATACGATAGACATTTAGGAATGTGCTAGATTTAGTGGTAGCCCTGAAGCTTACTACTACCCCACTTGCATGGAACAGTACAAAACGATTCTTGCACAGAACGGTGAACAATTTGCACGGAATGCTGAACGGTCTGCATGAAACAGTAAACGGCTTGCACAAAGCGCTGAATGGTCTGCACGGAACGATTTGAACAGAACGCTGACGACTTTGTAGGCGGGGCTTGCACGCTTTGTGAACGGTTAGCACGAAACGGTGGTTTATCAGACTTCGAATCCTG
Source organism: Ostrea edulis (assembly GCF_947568905.1). Classification (NCBI taxonomy): domain Eukaryota; kingdom Metazoa; phylum Mollusca; class Bivalvia; order Ostreida; family Ostreidae; genus Ostrea; species Ostrea edulis. The sequence continues at coordinate 80,754,648 of NC_079166.1, read as the reverse complement.
ATGACATTCAAGATTCATGTTGCTTTTGAAATCCAAAGGTCAAGGTCATTATCACACTAAATACCTATTGCGGCTATTCAAAGCTTCATACTTATAAACTATATAAAATGCGTACATGCTTTTACTTCGTGAATGCAAGCATGCATAATTTTCCAAACTGCAACTCGGCCATACCTATCTTTGATGCTTAATATTTTGAAATTATATAATTTGCAGCTCTTATATTATTTTTAAAAAAGATGTCTGGCTTGTGGACTTGTATATTTATGATTGACTATCACATGTATATATCTGTCATTGCATAGGAAACTTCTAGTCCTAATGTGTGTCAAAATTTGAAATTATGTAAATAATTTGTTTAAATGTTTACAATTTACATGTACATATTTACAGCTCTAGTAGTTTAGAAATTATTTCTATGCCCCCGAGAACGAAGATCAGGGGGCATATTGTTTTTGTCCCGTCTGTCATTCTGTAATTCTGTCTGAAAGTTTAACCTTGCTAATAACTTTTGAACAGTAAGTGGTAGAGCTCTGATATTTCACATGAGTATTCTTTATAACAAGACCTTTCCGTGGGTATCAACATTTTTTACCCTCTGACCTCCACCTTGGAGTTTGATCTACTTTTTAAAAACTTTAACTTAATTGCCAATAACTTTTGAACAGTAAGAACTAGAGCTTTGATATTTCATATGAGTATTTCTTGTGACAAGACCTTTCCATGGGTACCAACATTTTTGACCTTGACCTTGGAGTTTGACCTACTTTTTGAAAATTTTAACCTTGCTAATAACTTTTGAACATTAAATGATAGAGCTTTGATATTTCACATGAGTATTCCTTGTGATGACCTTTCCGTTTGTACTAAACCTTTTGACCTTGACATTTGACTTACTTTTAAAAAGATTGACATTGGTCATAACTTCTAAATGGGAAATATTAGCTAGAGCTTTCATATTGCACTTGAGCATTTCTTGTGACAAGATCTTTCTACTGGTACCAAGATATTTGAATTTGTGACTTTGACCATCTTTGGAATTGGCCATTATCGGGGGGAATTTGTGTTTCACAAAAACATCTTGTTTTAAACAAGTTTGGAGTGTTTACATGTCCATCTCATTATAACCTTTTCTGTGATACTGAAAATAGCGATGGAAACCCAGCATTGCAATTTATTTAACACTGATCAGGCATCAGTCTGTATTATTAACTCAAAATCTCACTTTGCAACAGTATTATATTCTTTACACAATCATAGTTCACTGTTCTATATCGAATCGGATGTTATTACTATTCAACAGTAATGCTTTTACAATTGTTAATTGTCCAGATACTGGTATATGCATAATATTCTAAAATGCCTGAATTTGCAGCACTTCATGTCACACTGTTTCACTTAAGACAGTTGTCTGGCTTGTGGACTTGTTTATTTATGTTGGACTGTAACATGTAAATATTTTTCATTGCATAGGAAACTTCTAGCTCAAATGTGTGTCAAAATATTTGAAATTACTATGCTACCAATTTTGTTACAATGTTTACAATTTACCGCTGTGCCTCCAGCCGCCATTAGATATTCGTTTTGGCCTCAACCATAAATCAAAACCATAAAAAAGGAACAGACTTCAAGAAAATTTCGAATTTGAACACTTCTTTTCTTGTATCAAAAACACGAATAGGAAGTTGTACGTAAATCTGCAATTCAAGACCTATGTCTGATTAAAGTATTTGTCTGGAGAGTTTTCATATGAATTGTCATATTAGCATAACTGCACCATTTCTGAAAGTTATGCATTGAATAATTTGACCCCGTCTTTCAGTACTTTCAGAACTTTGATTATCGAATGAGCATTGACTAAGAGTGGAAGGGGGAGAGGGTGTTGGTTAACCTATCTGATTCCTTCTGTCATTCACATTCCTGTTTGCATCCGATTCCTACATGTATGTCCTTGAGCACCATGGCGATTCAATGACCTTTCTATCATTGATATAAACCAAGTATTTGCTTCACCAATTTATGTTTGCACAATATTTTTCTTCCACAGTTAGATGGTCAAAGGAGGAGACTAAATGTATACGAGAGCACTTCAAGAGCTACATCTTAGAGAGAAGCGAAAAGAATAAAGGGAACCTGCCAAGTAAGTGTGTTTATTTATAAGTTTAAGTTCTATATAAATAAACCTGCCAAGTGTGTTTATTTATAAGTTCTATATCATGCATGATTAAATTCATTAACAAATACAAGATTTTGGACTATTCCGACAATTGAATATTTATACGACATTGTATCAGGGCTTTAAGTAGGATATATTTCTGATTTCTGTAGCATTTTCTCTTTAACTTTTTAGCTCACCCGAGCTGAAAGCTCAAGTGAGCTTTTCTGATCGCATTTTGTCCATCGTCTGTCTGTCTGTCCATCCATCTGTCTGTCTTTCCGTCTGTCTATTAAACATTTACATTTTCAACTTCTTCTCCAAAACCACTGGGCCAATTTTAACCAATGTTGGCACAAATCATCCTTGGGTGAAGGGAATTCAAAATTGTTCAAATGAGGGCCAACCCCCTTATCCAAGGGGAGATAATAGCAAATCAGTTAAAATACACTGAAATTTTTTAAAAATCTTCTTCTCCAGAACCAGTAAGCCAATTTCATTCAAACTTAAAGCAAATCATCCTTAGTTGAAGGGAATTCAAAATTGTTCAAATTTAGGGCCAGGTTCTCTTCAAAGGGGAGATAATCACAAAAGTGTAAAAATAGGGTGGGGTCATTTAAAAATCTTTTTCTCATGAACCACTGTACCAGTGTAGTTGAAATTTACGTGGAAGTTTGCTGACATAATGGAGATTCAAGTTTGTTCATATCATGGCCCCCGGGGGTCGGGTGGGGCCACACTAGGGGAAACCATATTTTATATGTATTTATATAGGAAAAATCTTTTAAAATCTTCTTCTCAAGAACCATTGAGCCAGAAGAGTTCAAATTTACATGGAAGCTTCCTGACATAATGCAGATTCAAGTTTGTTCATATAATGGCCCCCGGGGGTCGGGTGGGGCCACACTAGGGGAAACCATATTTTATATGTGTGTATATAGGAAAAATCTTCTTCTCAAGAACCATTGAGCCAGAAGAGTTCAAATTTACATGAAAGCTTTATGACATAGTGCAGATTCAGATTTGTTCATATCATAAACCCCCAGGGGTCGGGTGGGGCCACACTAAGTGAAATCATATTTTATATATGTTTATATAGGAAAAATCTTTAAAAAATCTTCTTCTCAAGAACCATTGAGCCAGAAGAGTTCAAATTTACATGGAAGCTTTCTGACATAATGCAGATTCAAGTTTGTTCATATCATAGCCCCCAGGGGTCGGGTGGGGCCACAATAGGGGAAACCATATTTTTTTATGTATTTATATAGGAAAAATCTTTAAAAATCTTCTTCTCAAGAACCATTGAGCCAGATGAGTTCAAATTTACATGGAAGCTTCCTGACATAATGCAGATTCAAGTTTGTTCATATCATGGCCCCTGGGGGTCGGGTGGGGCCACACTAGGGGGAAACCACATTTTATATGTATTTATATAGGAAAAATCTTCATCTCAAGAACCATTGAGCCAGAAGAGTTCAAATTTACATCGAAGTTTCCTGACATAGTTCAGATTCAAGTTTGAAGCTTTATGACATAGTTCAAATTCAAGTTTGTTGAAATCATGGCCCCCGGGGTGTCATGGCTCCTGAAAAGTTAATGGAATAACAATGGGAAATTCATTTTCCATGTGTTAAAGTGACTCAGGTGAGCGATGTGGCCCATGGGCCTCTTGTTGCTTCTTACAGGTAAAACAGAAATCCAGGAATTTTTGAAGACAAACACAATAAAAGCACTTGAAGAACTTGATGAGAAAAAGCAAATTCTGAAGATGAGAACAAAAATCTTTAATGAAAGAAAAACTACAAGACAGCGAACAACTACAGACCCTAGAAATCGGTGAATAAATATAGGAACATGTGAATAAATGCAAGAAAAATGTAGCTGACTGAAAGAACGTTCCATCATATGAGCTGTTTGTATGTCATCAGTATGTCTCAGACATCGTTACTGTATTTGTTTGAAAGCTATAAATTGCGTGAAAGTGAGATTTACTTTAAGTTTGCATACAAAATACATGGAATTATATATATATGTTGTCGCACATCATTCAAAATCTTCAGAAAAAATATGATAAGGTTAGGGCTGAAATGACACACCCCCTTCATGATACAATTTACAGAAGAAACCAATAATAACATTGAAGAAAAATTTAATTACCAAGATTCACAATCATAATTTTAAAAGCAAAATGTTTCCAAACTGCCAAATGGTAAGATGCATGTTGGCTCTGTAGTTTAAGCTGATGAAGTGTATTATTATTTTCGTAAAACTCAAAGTAAGCATTTGTCCCCCATGCAGGTAAAAATAATAATTACAGGCCGAACCTGATGTATTTTACTGAACCAGTAATAAACGTATCGAACCAAAAATCGAGGCAATGAATTGAACATGGAATTGAGGGTTTATATTAAACAGTATCGATATTTTGGTGAATCATTTCAGGCCTAAATTAGGTTGTACTTGATAAATTGTTTTTACATTCTTTAATGTTTCGAAATCGGACTGAGATTTTTGTTTTCTGAAGGCTTTATTATTATGTGATGTTCTCAGAGTATTGTTCAGTTTAGTCATATTTTATGGCATGGATGAGATATAACAAATTTTACTGTTTCATATATCAGTTTGATGATAAATTGAATATTTTTCATGTAAAACTTGACAGTATCAAAGCTATCTTGTCATTTGTTCTAAAAAATTAAAGCACTTTTAAAGAACAACATCACTCTTCTTATGAACTGCATGTATAATTTTAACAGTGTTGGTCTATTAATAAATGCAAGGTTATTGAGAATAATTATGGAACACACAAGATGATCAGAACATAGAAAAGATTACTGACCGTCTACATCAATTGTCTTACTGACCATCTACATCAATTGTCTTACTGACCGTCTACATCAATCGTCTTACTGACTATCTACATAAATTGTCAATATCATTTTTTCAGGGAAGGGGGGGGGGGGGACTAAAGATAATGGAATACAGTTTTCTGTCCATTGCCTGGGCAAGGTGATTTGCACATCGCAGTGGTTAAGCCACACACCACCATAATATAAACATTTTTATTATATACCCATCAATGTTTTGTTTTTTGATACTGTGGATGTCGCAGAGTGTGATCCGGTTTTCAGGATGACCACACTGGTTTTTTGATTCTGTTTTGGTATCCTCGGAAACTGATGACGTCACAATGCAACGTTTTTTGTGGAAAATATTGACTGCATCACAAACAAAACTGCATACACAAAATATAATTTCACTGTATGCCTGTGTTTTTGATAATTTGGATTACATTTATTATACATATTATAAATGTACATTTAAAGTGCAAAAGGGGGTATATAATAAATTTATCATTACTACAGTAACTTGATCCGAAGATTTGGATCCCGTCTCGTTGACAGGTGCGGATCATCAGATCAAACTCGATGCTTCGCTTTTCGTGTGATCTGATGATCCGCGCCTGTCAACTCGACGTGATCCGACTCTTCGGATCAAGTTACTGTAGTAATAATATATATGTATCTGAGACCTTGACCTCTATTCAAAGTTTGACGGTTTTTGTATTTGTTTTGGCTATATTGATTCTTTCATTTATCTCATTCTTAAACATTGGTATTTTGCATTCCTGGATGAAAAGCACACATTGTTATCTCCCCTAGACCTTCTACTTCATTGATGGCTTTAGCCCCCCCCCCCCAAAGTAATAGTTTCTGAGGCACTACCGCATCCATAGAAAATGTTCAGCATGGAAGTTTTTATGCGCGCCCCCAAGTTTATTAGATATTTCATATTTCAAGTATTTTGGGGGTAAATGTGTCAGCTAGAGGTTAAAATTTGTGACTATTCAAAATTAAGATGCTTTATGTTTCAAAATCAATATTTCACTTGTTATTTTGTATACATAAATAGACTTGAGTCTTTGTTTACATAACACAGATTTAAGGCTAAAATATTGCTTTAATTCTTACATTCAAAAGGTCAAAATTTTGGCTGTCAACATTAAATGAATTATATTTTTAATGTTTACCATCAAATATGAATTTTTTTAAAATCAAAAATCGTGAACCAGTCCCTTTAAGATGTTTCAGGGTACATATATATATCAAGTTTTATGTCAAGCAAAGGGTTCTCGAGACATTAAGAGGCCAGTATATTCCTATGTCAAGCTGGACCTTTGACCATGTGACCTCAACATTAATAGAGGTCATCTACTCCTTAAGATGTGCCAGTGTTTGATATCTATCAAGCAAAGGATTCTCAAGACATTGAGCAGTCAGTGTATTCCGATTTCCAGTGTGACCTTTGACCTTAACATCAATAGGGATCATCTACTCACAATGTGCTAGTGAGCCAAGTATGATGTCTGTCAAGGAAAGGGTTCTAAAAAATATTGAGGGGACAGTATCTTCCTATATCCAGAGTGGATTGACCTTTTGACCTGAAAATCAATAGGGACCATCTTCTACTCATAACCAACCGACATATGAAATATCGTTATGATCAAATATGTGGTTCTCAAGATATTGAGCAGACATGTGGTCTACCGACCGACAGGTGCAAAGCAATATGCCCCTTTTCTTTGATGGGGGGGGGGGGGGGGGGGGGGGGGGGGGGGGGGGGGGGGCATAAAAATGAAACTTTTTCTTGAGCAGTTGAAATCCTATGTCATGATGACGACAATTATTATGCATCATTTTTTCTCTGCAGATATCAGCTACCATTTTATTAGATCCAAATGTCTGTATGGTGCTTCTCGAGGTCAATAAGATATAACTGAATGAGTTTTCAAGACAATGTATCAAATCTGTGAGTCCTGTCTTTCCTTCATTTCCAGAAACGTAATGACTCCCCCTTTGTCAGCGTCTTGTTGTGCCTGTTCCCCGATAGAGGGCACGGGGTATGTTCGTCTCTAATGTTCATCAGCTTATCTTCACGGATGAAGTAGTTCTCGTCATCTTCGGTTATGACGACTGATTTGCATTGGCAGTGGAATCCGATTTCATATTCCACCCCTCTGTGGAAACTTGTTGTTATTTTATCAATCATGTTGTGGATCTGGGTTCGAATCTGTATGATCTTTTCTGTGTCAAGGACTGAATTACTCTTGTTATATATTTGAAGCTGTATAGATGTCTTATTTACAGCAACTGCAATGATGTAGTTTCCTGCAGCTTCATTTGCAGTGAATAAAGATGCGTTTTTGGTCATTTTGTCTTGAATTGGCTTCCATATGCTAAAGCAAGCCACCACCAATCGGTAGAAGAAGAAATGGGGTAAAAATGTCAGGAAGTAAAATGACAATATTGATGTTTTCTCCCAGTCCCTTGTTAAGGTTGGAACATCGAGGTCCCTTTTGTTCATACTAGGGATGTAATAATGATCAGCATCTATCTTGGCAAGTATTCCTAGTTTTTCCATGAACAGCATTATCTTATTCTTGTGCTTTTCATACAATGAATACGAAATTCTATCGACTTTCTCCTTCCAAACTGCTAGTATGAGTGATTCCGTTATAATGCCATTTTCATAGAATTCGTGCCATTCTTCTCCAAGAATGAAGGCTCTTGCGTTTTGCTTTTTGTCAGTGATTATATGCTTGAAAGCATCAACAAACCACTGTATGTCAATAATTATGACATCTCTGAGGTGTTCATCTGGGAAAAATAGGATCATTCCAATCTCGTGATAAAATCGCAACATATCTTTCAACTCATCTTCTCGCACAAAGAAATCCAAACCTCTGGAGTTCTTGATTTCATCCCAAGATAAGATTTTTTGTTCCTTCTTCTGGCGTAAAATCATCTCAAAGTCAGACCACTTAATAGGTACTCTCTCTCCCCAATGTGGAAGTAATTTTGCTGTTTCTGCTATGCGACATCTAATCTCTTCAATTTCAGTGAGCTGTTCCTTTGATTTCCTCCTTGGTGGAAGCCCCACCTCATGATATCGATGTAACCTATGATTGAACACTTTATGTAGGTTTTTAGGCATGTCCTCTCTAAGTCTCATTGGGAAATCATCAGCCCCATGCTAAAATAAGACAACACAATGAATCTGGACAAGCAAAAGATTAAAGAAAAGGTCTAGCAACAGGAAATCAATATTGATTTATTGATGTTAATTGATTTATCGATATTTTACTTGGCGCTTGAATCATCAAGGGAGATAACTCGGCAGCACTATACCTCTATGCAATCTTTGTGCGTAGCTATAACTATCACGGGCGTCTCTACGCTTTTGCTGTTTTCTCTCGAATGGCCACAGTACGTCAGGATGGATTGTAACCAAAATGTATAATAATCTGAAGCAAAATGCAGTTCATGAATGAAAGCAGAATATGAGGGCTGTTCGATGTGTAATGTGTATTGTACGATATCTCAAAAGCATTCGACTCTAATAGTGAAATGAACATTACATCCCTTCAAAGTATTCTTCGCGGTTTGAAATACATAATTTCAATCTCTGAATCCATTTCTGAAATGTGTCACGGTACGCTGATTTAGGTAGACCTCTGAGGCACTGACTGATGGCTGAGCCAAGGGCTTGTCGGGACTTGTAACAACGACCATATAAGAATTTTTTAAGTTTTGAAAAAAGTAAAAAGTCGGATGGGGCTAGATCTGGAGAGTATGGTGGGTGTGGCAAGACAGTAACCTTCTCCTACTTCAAAAATTGCTTCACAAGCTCAGATGCATGTGATGGAGCATTATCATGAAGTAGACGAACATGCCTAAATCCTGACACATGGCGTCGTTTATGATAATATTTCTTGAGCTTTTTTAGCATAACATCTCGGTAATACCGACCTGTAACACTTTTGCCCTTCGGCACCGGAATTTGTACGCCTATACTATCACCTGAGAAGAATATGCAATAAAGAACCTTCTTTGTACTTAGTGGGTTTTTTTAAACTACGGGTCGTCTACCGTGTTTAGTTAGCCATATTTTGTTTCCAATTTATTCTTACGGGTTCGAAATAGTGAATCCATGTTTCGTCACCAGTAACAATGTTTGCAAATTGTCTTCGATTGAATTTGCGAAACATTTTGAGCATTTGCTTAGTGGTTTGTACTCGTACCCATTTTTTGGTCATCTGTCAATATATGCAGCATCCATCTGACAAATCTTTCGTACTTTCAAAATACGCTTCAAAATGAAATGCACCCGCGATAGCGATATGCCAACAGCTTTGCAATTGGCAATATCACGAATTGTGTATCTACCATCACTTTCAATTATTTCCCTGACTTTTGAGACATTTGCCTTGTCTATTACTGTCACAGGTCGGCCAGATTTTGCTGCATCTTTGACGGAGGCTGTGCCAGTCAGAAATTTCTTTCTCCACCTACGAACTGTCTCATGAGATACCTTATCAGACCCATAAACTTCCCCCAATTCAGTAAAAATCTGCATTACCGAATGACCGAGTTTTGTACGAACCTTTATATAAGCTCTAATTTCTTCAATATTCTCAGCCCGTTTCCCAACCATTTTTACAACAGTGGTCAACGACTGGCTCTATTGAAATGACTATAAGTTTAAAACTATGTGGAGCTGAAGGCTCGTGTTTATACTGTTGGAAAGGTATTGAATAGGGCTATTCAAGAGTATCATCTTCTACGTGCAAAGTGTTATTGCGCTGTGGTACAATACACATTACACATTGAACAGTCCTCGTACATATTGACCAAACTACGAGTGTTAATAACTTTCATGTATACAGTAATCTGATATGGGAAGACGTTATCAACAGATGAAATCTTAGCGTTCAAATGTGTATTTTTTACCTGGCTATAAAACCCCCACCATTATCTGCGACTTTGACATAATACTGTAGAATCATTTAAATTCGTGGGGGCCAATTTTCGGGGATTGCTGAATTTTTACGGGTTCGTGGGGACGTAATTTCGTGGATTTATATATTTGTAAGATTCTTGTATACTAGTTGTCTTTATTCGTTGAGGATGTAAATTCGTGGGTTAGGGGTACTCACGAATTCCACGAAAATTGAGCCACCAAGAATTCTAATGATTCTACAGTACTACGTTTGCTATGAAACATGTACATTCAATCACTGTGTGATTCTATTGACTTATTTGTACACCTACTGGCGCATAACGCAACACACACCCGAATTAAGGGGGAAATGATCAATATCGTACCATAAAAAGTCCAATACTCAAACAATGAATCTTTGACATTGTGCCTTTCATTCGACCCAACTTCTGACTGAATGTCCTTAGCCATGTCTATTACAAGTAGATACATTGCTCTCCGTGACAGATAGATTTGGTGACATGCATAATAGGCCATCTGTCCTGCAAAGTCCATAACGCTTATTGTGCCTTCGGTTTCTATCTCGTTTTTCCAGCATCCTTTTTTCCATTTGCATATATCTTTGGAAGATCTGTTAGAATCTATATATAAAATTATATATATATATATATATATATATATATATATATATATATATAACAAAACAGTCTATGAAAAGCGAAATCAAAGTTAGGCAAATATGTGCACGGTTATTTCAGTAAGTACAATTCGAATTTGTTTAAAATATATGTTAGCTTAATATCTTAGTGCCAAAACTGAATATGATATGACAACTGCGCTAATAGCATATTCCAGTTCACACCAATCTACCAATGATACTGCATTGCCTTGGAATGGTAGATGATACTGAATGAAAGATGGAGCTTTCCTTCTGAATTCGTTGTCACGACCAAGCTCAACAATGAATAGAATGATTATATTCAATAATATGATTCCAACACAGAGAATGCATGGGCACGACTTACCCAACAGAGTGCTGTGTTCCCCAATTTCTCCTATATCAAACACATCCTCATAAACTTCCATTCCTATGGTTCCCTCTGTGTCAGTTCTTGCTACCCTGCTGTTTCTTCTAAGGTTATGGAGGACTGTAGTTTTTCCAGCCCCAGCACAGCCGACTATCAAACATCTGGCACGATACATCGGAGAACTTCCACGTTTTAAGTTTTCTAAAAACCGTGTCCGGGCTTCGTATCCCCACTGTAAAATTTCTTCTGGAATTTGCACTGAAAGCAACACAGACAGAACCACTGTGCTTGAGTGACAAGTTCAAATATGAGATGAATGCTTCCCTCGGTATTACTGAATACATGTATTTCGAGTTTTAATGAACTTTTTTGTATTTATTATCAACTGTATGTTAGATTACGTTAAGACAAGTATCCAACTAGTTACACTGAGATAACTTTGATTTTAAAACTTTGGATCAGTTCAAATGTGTTTTAATGAAATTTATTGAGTTATAATTTTCCTTTACGGAATTTGTATCATGAAGGTCCTGGTTAGAATATGTTCCTTATAATATACATGGATGTTGACTTGGAAATATCTTTAATTATATTGTTGCTCTTTCTAAATGATATCATTGAATCAATTAAAGAGATTAATAATTACTGCGCGTATCAATTGAATTAATGATGTCATTAATTCAATGAAGAGAGCAACAATTATTGTGCACATTAATTGAAATAGTCTGCGATTGATTGAATTGATGCACGCATTAATTGAATTATTGCTCTCCTCAAATGAATAGCGCGAATTGATTTAATTGTTGATTTAATCAATTTATTTAAAAGTGTTCGCACCTGAGATTTGGAGCAATGTCAATTTTTTGGGAAGTGTATTTTATATTTCAACATTGAAGGAAAGTTAAAAAGAAAAACTGGGGTCGCAACGCTTGTTAATAAGCTACAGTGTTCTGAACATGACCTTTCTGCACATAAAATTGACTCAAGATTTCTTGATTTGTCTGTTGTTGTCAATTAATATAATATAAGCAACACGAATCAATCATTACATAAAATAAATATATACATATAATCATGTCTTCTAACAATACATATAAAAAGTTTAATGCTAGTAATGAAAATAAATATAGATCGACCTTTTTGCTCTTGATATGCAAAAAACCCCATCAAATGTGAGAGTTAAAAGGACATACATGTATTAGGAGTAATGTAAATTTCTAAAATTTCACATAATATTCAAAGTCTTGTCTGAAAGTTTACGATGGAAGTAAAAAAAAAAACAACAACCAAAAAACGGGGAACAGAGATAACTTTTTAGAATATTGACGAAATACTGGATTATTATACAAAATTTAAAGTAAATTGATTTAATTTTTAGGTCACCTGAATCATTCAGGTGACCTATTGCTATCTGTTTTTGTCCGTCGTCGTTCGTCGTGCGTCGTGCGTTAACATTTGAACATTTTCAGCTTCTTCTCTGAAACCCCTGAACCAATTTCAACCAATTTTGGCATATAGCATCTGTTGGTGGAGGGGAACAAAAATTGTGAAATTCGTGGTCCCTGCCCTCCTGGGGCCTGAGGGGTGGGACAAAAACCATCAAAATGAGTGTAATTTTAAAAAATCTTCTTCTTTACTCCTGGACATCAAGAAGCCAAACTGTGGGCATAATTATAATGAGCGTTCAGCCCTCTACCAAAATTGTGAAATTCATGGCCCCTGGGGCAGGGGTTCTTGTGTTAGGGTGGGGCTCTATTGGTCATATAGTGAAAATGCATTATTTCTTTGAAAATCTTCTTCTCTGTCCTTGGGTATTAAGTAGACAACCCAATAGCATGGTTATGATGAGCAAGGATGCCTCTTTCAAAATTGTGAAATTCATGGCCCCTGGGTCAGGGGTTCTGGTATTAGGGTGGGGCCCTATTGATCATATAGTGAATATGCATTTTATTTCTTTGAAAATCTTCTCCTCTGCTGCTGGGTATTAAGTAGACAAACTAATAGTATGATAATGATGATCAAGGATGCTTCTTTCAAAACTGAAATTTATGGCCCCTGGGTCAGGGGTTCTGGTGCAAAGGCGGGGCTGATTGATTATATAGTGAACATGCAATATTTCTTTGAAAATCTTCTGTTTTTGTCCGTCGTCGTGCGTCGTGCGTTAACATTTGAACATTTTCAGCTTCTTCTCTGAAACCCCTGAACCAATTTCAACCAATTTTGGCATATAGCATCTGTGGGTAGAGGGGAACAAAAATTGTGAAATTCGTGGTCCCTGCCCCCCTGGGGCCTGAGGGGTGGGGCAAAAACCATCAAAATGAATAATTTTAAAAAATCTTCTTTTAAAATGACACATGTACTTCATGACCACATAGCTATTCAATGTTTCTTCCATCCAAAAGTAAAATTCTTATATTTAAACACAAACCTAATTCAAACATCGGAAGGTTGTTACATGATACTCAGGTGACCTATAAGGCCCCTGGACCTCTTGTTTAAGAATCGGTGTTCTGTTTCGAACATACATCAACCAAATGTAAAAATTATACGGTACCAATTTTGATGCACCAGATGCGCATTTCGACAAATAATGTCTCTACAGTGATGCTCAACCGAAATGTTTAAAATCCGAAATAACTATGAAGTTTTAGATCTAAATATAGCCAAAAACAGCGTGCCAAACAAGTGGAGCCAAATTTGTCCAAGGATAAGAGCTATGCATGAGGGAGATAATCCTTAATTTTGAAATGAATTTCTAAATTTTATAACAGCAATTAAATATACATCCGTATTTTCAAGCTAGTAATGGAGTACTTAGCTACTGGGCTGTAGAGACCCTCGGGGACTAACAGCCCACCAGCACAGGCCTCGACCCAGGGGTCATAATGTAAAACTTATACAGTACCAATTTTGATGCACCAGATGCGTATTTTGACAAATAATGTCTCTTCAGTGATGCTCAACCGAAATGTTTGAAATCCGAAATAACTATGAAGTAATAAATTACAACATTTGAACTAATTCCAAGTCTTAACTACTTGTATTATAAATATGAAACTGAAATACAGGTATCTGAGTATAAAAATAGAAGGTATAGTGGATGAAACAGAAACTAATACCATGCAGATTTAGAACTGTTTTGATAAATCATCCTTTCGCCACATAATATAGTCCCTACAAAACCCTGTCAAAATTTTAATTGACACAATTTTTATTCAATTGGATAGGGTTCAGTAATAGATGTGTAAATTGCTTGCACCAATAGGATCAGTATTGAACCAATGAATACTCTGTTGTAGCATCCTGCGCAGTTGAGCTCAAAAGCTCAGCACCTAACTTGCTTAATGAGAGTAACAATTTAAGTATAGTGCGCATCAATTCAGTACAATAATTAACGCTATCATCAAGTAATGCGCGCAATAATCCAGACCTAGAAGAAATAATTAATCATTTGATTAATTTTCACGATATCTGAATTTTAGTGGATTTATATTCATTAATTGAATTGTTGCACGCATCAAATAGTGCATCAAAATTTGTACCGTATAAGTTTAACATTATGATCCCTGGGCCGAAGCCTCTACTGGTGGACTGTTAGTCCCCGATGGTCTCTACAGCCCAGTAGCTAAGTACTTCATTACTAGCTTGAAAATACAGATGTATATTTAATCGCTGTTATAAAATTTAGAAATTCACTTCAAAATTAAGGATTATCTTTCTCACGCATAGCTCTTATCCTTAGACGAATTTGAGTCCACTTTTTGGCACTCTGTTTTTCCCTTAAGTAGCTCTAGCAAGTTTATCGTTATTTCGGATTTCAAACATTTCGGTTGAGCATCACTGAAGAGACGTTATTTGTCGAAATGCGAATCTGGTGCATCAAAATTGGTACCGTATAAGTTTAACATAAATTAATGATATCTTCAAATAATTAAAGATAAATATTTTCAAATATGTGTGTTTACCGTATGTTGATTTGGTATATCATAGGTTTTAATAACCCATGGGTTTTAATAATAATGATATTATACAATTAACACTATGTTGAGTGTTTTGATCGTGGTTTAAACTCCAGTTTTAATAGCAAACGGGGATTAATTTTCACGATATCTGAATTTTAGTGGATTTATATTCATACTTACATTTCTCGCTAATCAGTGAATGACTGCTGTCATCCTTGATAGTTTTGTGTAGTATGATTTTCATGCCGAGTACTTCTATCAACCTCTCAGTCAGTTCAGAAGGGAGACAAATACATCTTTCATCTTTTTCCATTTCGTACCCAAAAGTGCAAAAGTATTTGTCTACAAATTTTTCCGACAGAACGCCAGTGTGGAGAAAATAGGAAAAAATGTAACCCAGATGAGTAGTTGAACGCAGGTCAAAGGATGCTGCAATTCAAAATATAATTCTGTACAATACATGGCACGAGCCTTGTTTACATAACAAAGAAGCGGGAGCTCTATATCTCCCATGGATATCGACAACTGGCAATCAAATTTGGATGACCATTAGAAATACCTTAGTTAAGCATTCTAATCATTAAAAATGGAAAAATAAAATTTGATAATTTTGAGCTCAAATCGTGTCCATGTCCCTTTAATGCAAATTTTAACATCCAATAGATGACGTTCAATGGCTCTTCATTCAACTACAGACCAATAATATATTCATAGTACCTTTTATTTTTGTCACGTCTTCCATGGACTCTGTGTGGCAATTACTGAAATAATCACTCACAATACATTCCAAAAATCTTTCATGAAATTTAGTCGGTAAGAACACGCATGTTTCATTTTCTTGTCGTTGGTATCCGGCTAATCGAAAGTATTTTAATAGGACTTTCGTTAGTTTCTTTTCAAAGATATGATTGAGCAGCTCACGCGGTGCTAGAGAATTTTGAAACATCACGGAAAGTGTCTCCCACTCTACGTCATCATTAACAAATATCACGTCCTCTGGTGAAAAGACCAGACTATCATTCCACTGAGCTGCTGCTGTCCGCCATTCTTCCACTGTACGATCAATCCATGGATATGCTATATTCTGGTTGGCTCTTACTGTCGATGGATTTTTCATAAAAACATTGCATGCTTCATTTATCTCCTGTATATTCCAAATCAACGAACAATTTGTGCTCAGAAGGACAGCTGCATGAAATACTAATTTCTGGTCTCCGTCAAAAGTTGTAAATATAGAGCCTAAAAAACAAAATGTTGCTGCATACACACCTGAAATATTATTCACCAGCGTAAAATACGGAAACATGTTTTACTACGTTTCTTACAATTGATGTTATTTTAATATCAAATATCAAGATTTGTAGTTCCATAGGCACGAATTGTGCTACTACAGAATGTATTCAAAAGCTTCTACACGAGAAAAAAAAAATATCTCGCTATTTTCTTCAAGTCGACATTCAGATATCTCGACGATGTTTTATCTATCAAAAATGCGAATTTTCATTCATATCTCAATTCGACATATCCCATTGAACTCGAAATTGACTTACGAATCTGTTGTGATGGTTCTTCTCCCATGATGGCATTTTGCGTGATGAGAATTTCACAGGGAGAATTTTCCTGAATCTTAGAGTCCCATATGCAATCAGTGTAGCATATAGTGTTAAATATTGAGTCTTGACGAAAGATACCAGTGACAACAGTCCGTCTAAAAAGTGTCAAGTAATGAATCTCTGAAAGGAAAGATGGATTTTAAGATCACATCAAAAGGAAATGATTACATGCATCTGAAGCACTCAACTTTATGATAAACGGGATGATTTCAGCTTCTCCATCGTCAACTTCGCATATTTATGTAGCAATATTCCATTATCACCTGCATATGGTGTTTAGATCTTTCAACTGATTCGATACACAAGAGCTTGTTCTGCGTATGATCAGTTTTTAAATCAAGGCAGGCTACTGACAAACAAGTTGATGGTTCATGGGTTTTAACAGTCGTTTAAAGTCAGCATTTTGCAAATTCTATGGTCGTTATAACAATATAGTTTGCCAATACAACCAATCATTGGGCCAAATGCTGTCTGACTTGTTTCATACCGATTGTTAGGCCATTCTTGGTACACTAATTTGGACTACGGATAACTCTGTTTACCTGACCAAGATATAGGGCTCACAGTGAATATGACCGGACTACAGGGGATGCTTACTCCTCCTAGGCACCTGATCCCATCTCTGGTATATCCAGGGGTCCGTGTTTGCCCAACTTTCTGTTTAGTATTGCTTAGATGAGTTATGAGATTGATCACTGTTCGTTATCTTCACCTTTCATATTTGTCGGTGCTACTGATTGTGATTTCCTTGTGGGGATCCGGTTTAGAATAGGTCCTCAGTACCATTGCTTGTCGTCAGAGGCGACTAAATAAGGGGGCTGGGGCACTTTGGATGAGAAGCAAAACCCGAGGTCCCGCGTCATAGCAGATATGACACGATAAAAATCTCTCCCTGCTAAAAGGCCCCTGGATAAGTGGGATCAGGTACCTGGGAGGAGTAACCACCCCCTGTCGGCCATACCTTCCGTGAGCCCTATATCTATACTTAAATCGCAATCTTTAACAAACTTTCTGATCAGTTTAGAATAAATCAATGTAAATGTTGCTCTAAAAGTGTACAATAGTAATTGTCTCTTCACTATTTACTGAAAACCATCAGGAACTGACATTATAAAACAAGGTATCATTTTTGTAAGTTTGATAAAATCATGTATGAAGTACCCCCAAAAAACAAATGAGCATTACGAACGCACTGTACATGTACCTGTAAGCAAGTAAGTGCAACAATCGTTCCGAAAGAAATACAAGAAAATTGAAATCAACTCATGTTGATGACTATTGAATGATTGATTGAATATGGTTTAACGTCCCTCTTGAGAATGTTTCACGCATATGAAGATTTCACCTTCATCTTGCCGGTGAAGGGCTGCAAAATCTAGGACTATGCTCGGCGCTTACGATTTTTGAGCAGGGGAGGATCTTTATCGTGCCACACCTGCTGTGACATGGGACCTCAGTTTTTGCAGTCTCATCCGAAGGACCAGCGCATTTAGTCGCCTCTTACGAGCAGTGGTACCTAGGACCAATCTAGCCTGGATCCACAATTAAAGAACAGCATTTGGAACCTATACTTAATGCAAAAATGAAATTAAATGGCATGTTGATTTCGATGGTTGTGTTATGAATATTTACAGAACTTGAATGTTGCATTGTTATAATTGTCATTGGAAAATTTTTAAGTCAAGAAAATGTTGGACATTCCAGATATTTGGGACGATATATACCAAGTTTTATGGGTTTTGTTTTAAGATTATGTGTTTCTTCAAATCCCTGATACACCCCTTCATCTTCCTTCGTCAAGTTCAAGATAAATAAGTCCCCACAATCCACCACGTATTTGTCTCTACTTTCGCAGATCCTGTCACCGTTCTTTCGCCAGATCATATCTCTGTCTGCCATCTTCTGACTAAGCATTAACTTGTTTCTGTACTGTTTGACAGCTTCAAAAGAAGACATAAAAACATGTACTCGTAGTCAGGTGCTTGGATTGTTTTTCTTACAAATTGTATTATGTGATGTTTCTTGATTTGTCTTTTGTTTAGAATAACCCTCTACGGAAGATCGAACCCTGAATCTCTAAGTTGCTAAGCTTGCATATTTCGCTGAAACTGCTAACTTTAAAATAGCGGTAACTCCTCCAGCTGAAGATGAACATGTCAGTGTATGAAGTTTACAGATACACTGTATTGTTGTAAGATGAACATTTCAGTGTACGAAGTTTACAGATACATTGTATTGTTGTAAGATGAACATTTCAGTGTATGAAGTTTACAAATACATTGTATAGTAAGATGAACATGTCAGTGTGTGAAGTTTACAGATACACTGTATTGTTTTAAGATGAACATGTCAGTGTAATACGTTTACAGATGCATATGAAGTTTACAGATACATTGTATTGTTGTAAGATGAACATTTCAGTGTATGAAATTTACAGATACATTGTATTGTTGTAAGATGAATATTTCAGTGTATGAAATTTACAGATACATTGTATTGTTTTAAGATGAACATTTCAGTGTATGAAATTTACAGATACATTGTATTGTTGTAAGATGAATATTTCAGTGTATGAAATTTACAGATACATTGTATTGTTGTAAGATGAACATTTCAGTGTATGAAATTTACAGATACATAGTATTGTTGTAAGATGAATATTTCAGTGTATGAAATTTACAGATACATTGTATTGTTGTAAGATGAACATTTCAGTATATGAAATTTACAGATACATTGTATTGTTGTAAGATGAATATTTCAGTGTATGAAATTTACAGATACATTGTATTGTTGTAAGATGAACATTTCAGTGTGTGAAGTTTACAGATACATAGTATTGTTGTAAGATGAATATTTCAGTGTATGAAGTTTACAGATATATTGTATTGTTGTAAGATGAATATTTCAGTGTATGAAGTTTACAGATACATTGTATTGTTGTAAGATGAATATTTCAGTGTATGAAGTTTACAAATACATTGTATTGTTGTAAGATGAACATTTCAGTGTAATACGTTTACAGATGCATATGAAGTTTAAAGATACATTGTATTGTTGTAAGATGAATATTTCAGTGTATGAAATTTACAGATACATTGTATTGTTGTAAGATGAACATTTCAGTGTGTGAAGTTTACAGATACATAGTATTGTTGTAAGATGAATATTTCAGTGTATGAAGTTTACAGATATATTGTATTGTTGTAAGATGAATATTTCAGTGTATGAAGTTTAAAGATACATTGTATTGTTGTAAGATGAACATGTCAATGTATGAAGTTTACAGATACATTGTATTGTTGTAAGATGCTGTTCCTGTATATGGGTTTTGATATCACTTTACACATATTTTCAGACCGGTCGTGATAGTTCCCGTGTCATGTCAGGCGTTGGAACGTTAAAGAGCACTCACTGCTACGGCACAGAGCGCTAAGCATATAGGTCTAAATTTGTAGTACTTCACCTACAGTTGGTCACAATTCTAGATGGGACGTAACACAAACAAAACATATTTCACTGCATACAGTTTTAGTTAAGGTATGTGACCATCTTTGTATAGTTACTTTTCCTTGTAAAGAATTGGAAATGAATACAGAACGTCTCTACTTTTTCTTGTTAGATAAGCAAAATGAAAATAGTTAAGTTTGCCTTACTACTAGGCCATCCTTCTGAATCGTCTTGTTTGACCTGACTATACCGTATGGCATGGTCAGTATGTCCACGTGTTGGTTTACGTCTTCTGATAAAGATGACAACGATGAAAAGAACCAGGCAATAGATAACAACACACACAACAGCAGTAATCCATCCCGAGGAGGTTCTGTTAAAGGCTTCTATTATAACGGTGCTATCGTTAGATTGCCCCTTCGTTGTGTTTTCTATAGCGGTGCTATAGTTAGAGTGCCCCGTTGTAATGCTAGAGTCATGTGCCATATTGTCATTCATACTAATAAAAAGAAAATAAGAAATGAGTAAACAGAAGATCGGCTTAGAGCACTGTGATGTGATATGATATTAACTGATATTAAAAATCAATTGATTTTCCAATGCTTAAGACAAACAAAGTGCGTAAAAAAGACGTTAGCATACATTTATGTCGCAAAATTCTATTATCACCTTCACGCTGGATATATTCTGCATATAATCAATTTTCTATTTGAGACAGGCTATTGACAAATGAATTGAAAACCAGCATTTCACAAATTCTATGATTGTTATAAAGATACTCGTATATTTCTAAAAAAACAATGAAAAGGTGAAGATAACGAACAATGATCAATCTCATAACTCCTATAAAGGTGAAGATAACGAACAGTGATCAATCTCATAACTCCTATAAGGAATACAAAAAGAGTTGGGCAAACACTGACCATGAAATCAGGTGTCTTGGAGGACTAATCTAATCATCCCCTGTAAACCGGTCACATCCACAATAACCTTATATCTTTATCAAATAAATAGAGTAGTCTGTAGTCAAAACCAGTGTGTAAAGAACGTCCTAACAATTAGGATGGAACACTTTAGACAGCATTTGACCAAATGACAGGTTGTATTGGCAAACTAGATCATTATAACGACCATAGAACTTGCGGAAGGCCGACTTTAAACGAGACAGCTGAAACCCCTGGAACATGAACCTGTTTGTCAGTGGCCTGCTTAGATTTTAAAAAACTTATAATACATGTATGTAGAACACCTCATCCCACCTCTGGTGTGTTCAGTGTTTGCCGTGTTCTCAATTTTGTATTGTCTATAGGATTTGAGAATAATCACTACTAGTTAATCTTCTCTTTATTATACGTTACTTACTGAAAACAAATCCATCACATTTTAAAACTATTTCACCGCCTTTTTCCTGTTGATTACACTGTACATCTCTCATTACTTTGTATTTCAATGCTATGACATTTTCCACTTGCGTTGACGCGTTTTATTGAATGAACTTATATCGGGTCATGCGAATATGATCACGGTACAGTTCAAAAGAAGGGTCTTCTCTAGCATATCTTAAGAAATTCTTAATTTTGTCTATCTAAGGAACATCTGCATTTAGCGACATGGATTTTGTCGACATACATTGTAAAAACAGATTTTTTTTTGTAAGTTTTACTTTACGTTCATTCGCCCCCTCTAGATCCGCCACTACCAAGACCTTAATTAACATTGCTGCGAAAGTGGCAGTCGTCTGTCAAATGATATCCACAAACATCAAGCTTTGGAATAAGAAAAGCAAATTTATTTCAAAGAAAGGTATTTTGGACAGTTTCGGGCTAATGAGGAGACATGGAAATGATGAAATTTACGACAAATTTACGTGGAAACCCCAAACATTGAAGATATAGATATTGCATTGTTGTCCCCTTGATATCAAATTAAGCAAGATTCTCACTTCTAAATGCCGAGCGTATGGAGAAGGGCGGTAACTACCTATATTAACGTCTTAGGTTGGACGCGGCCAGAAAAGTTGAAATGAAAGCTTCCTGACATGGAATAGATTTAAGTTTGTTTGAATCATGATTCCCGGAGGTAGGAAGGTGCCACAGTAGGGAATCAAAGTTTTTCATATGCTGATATATAGCAAACATAGGTTGACAGGTTGACATATTGACGGGTCTATGGGGTAAGAATATAATATGCTGAAAAAAAATTAATTCGCCATATGAGCTATCTGATTAATTTCAAACATGTGGCATATTTACACTTCTTATCTTAAGCCCCGTTCACATGCGCTGATTTACTCACGGGGTGCAAATTTTGCATGTGTGCAAAAATTGCACCCGTGCGTAAAAGTATATTTGCTAAGCGTTCACATGATACTTAACAAATTAGGGTCAAATGGCAATGATTCTCAAAGTTTGATAAAGATGGCGGATTATTTTCGATTGAGAAGGAGGATTTTCCCTTACTGTTTAGGTGACAAATTTGATTGATCAAGATATGTCTACGACACTCTATACAATATAATGTTTGCAGAAATACGATGTATTTATGAGAAAAGTGATATCATATTCGGTGATAATGCGTTTGCTCCTTTTCGGAACCGATCCCTCGTGATCCACAGTGACGACTCCACGAGTGTGACGTTGTATACGGTGTGTGCGTTCACATGACGAAAAATACACTAGGAGTAAATATACACATATGCAAAAGTAAATTTGCATCTGGTCAGATTTACACCCGGGTGTATATTTGCACATATGTATATTTACTTTTGCATATATGCAATTGCGTTCACATGCTCAAATTTACACCCGGGTGCAGATTTTGCATATATGCAGAATTTGCATCCCGTGAGTAAATCAGAGCATGTGAACGGGGCTTTAGCGGGTATCAAAAATGGTTGTTATAATTCGTAATACTGGCACCAAGAGACTGAGCTGACCTTATGCAGCGTTGACCTTCATGATGGTAAAGTGAATAATACAGTATATGTACAGGGTGTGTATCATGATGTTTATTTGATCTGGGAAATCAATTATTTGATTTTTTTCTATATTGTTGTTAATCTATCGACTTCTGAAATACATATCCACGGATTCCATGGTATTTGTATCAACAATTTGGTTTTATATCTTTTAGTTTTCCTGTCAACTTGTTGACCTTAGTTGTGATACATGTACATTAAAGATTTCTGGTGTCAATCTGTCGACCTTTGTTGTGATATATCATTTTATGTTGTCAACCTGTCAACTTTTTCAACATATGCACTACTTTTTCATTGTGTATTTATTTTATGTGAAAAGGTATATTGTAGGGTCGTTATAAAAATGCAGCTTTGAATTCGGAAGGTGTAGATTGGTTAGAAAGACTACTTATCCGTCAACTTGGATATACGCAGAAGCAGTAGCCTACCTGGTCAAAAAACGACATGGGCACATTTCTGTGAAAACTCATAAAATTTTAGAATAATTCCTACTGAAGATTCTGATATGCAACATGACATTGTAGGCGGCACAGTAATACCTCGCAAACCTTACCTTAAACATCATCTGTATTAAAATAAGAGTGCATGTAAATTTGGTTTAGATTTTGATAGAACCCGGGCCATTCTCGTTCTAAATAAAACAAGACGTGCCACAATTTGTAGCACTGAATGTTTGCTGATACGATATCATCATGGAAAGCTCTAATTAGCTCTAATTAATTGTTAATTTATCTGTTGGGTGTGTTTTGAAATTACTGACAATATCTGAAGTTTGCTTCTCTGTTATATCTGCTGCATTTCCCAGACAACGTGACGTATGCATTCCCTGCGTACAACATCAATGTCACATCCCCACCACTCACGTCATGGAAACTGAACATACTATATCTTAATGGGGAATTACTAAGACTATTTTTTGAAAAGTGAATGAATCTCGTAACTCCTATAAGCAACACAAAATAGAGAGTTGAACAAACACGGACCCATGGACACAGCAGAAGTGGGATCAGGTGCCTAGGAGGAGTAAGCATTCCCTATCGACTGGTCATCCGCCACGAGCCCTATATCTTGATCAGATAAACAGAGTCATCCGTAGTCAAAATCAATGTACCACGAACGGCCTAACAATCGTTATGAAACACGCCAGACAGCATTTGACTCAATGATAGGTTGAATTGGCAAATTATGTATCGTTATAACGACCATAGAATTTGAGGAATGCTGACTTTAAACTGAAATGTTTTTCTACAATGTTTTGTTTTTGATTTCAATGCTGTGTCGGCTTTTACCTTGAGTTGAGAAGACAATCAGGTTCTGCCAAGTAGCACCTTTTTTCTTTGTTAATTTTCAAACAGCTTGAAACTGGAAATACAACTACGATTAGAATATTCAAAGACACAACCTACAGGAAAATTACAATTTTTTATGTCAATCCGTAGAACATTAAACTCGAACTGATCAATTTCAGAAATAACATTTTTGTAAGAAGCAGCTCAATAGATCAAGTACAAATCAGTAACTATTAGGATCATGTTGTTGTAGTATCAATTTCGATGATAATTCTCACTTTAAAAAATTTGAAAATAGAATTAGAAAACACCACAAAATTTAAATCTCGTGACCAGTTTCGCCAATTTGTTCTACAAACGTACTAGGTAAGGATGATAAGGAAAGCCATATAAGTATACCTACACTGGTATAGAGTACTGCTGAGGTAGTGGTGTTGCGGGCATCCACTGACAAATGCACTGCAATTCTTTGTATCCAAAAAACCATCCCTCCTTAGATATAAACAATTTCCTGCGAAAAGGCCAACACTGCTGTTGTATGATATGACACACTTGTAATTCGAATTTAAAGAATTTTCTATGGAATGGTATAATGAAAATGTGAAGATAAGGAACAGTAATAGATCTCATAAATCATACTAACCATTTGAAAGTAACAATATTTACTTTTGACGACTTGATATACATGTAGCCAGGTAAATTCGAGAGAAAAGACACCAGAGAACAGATATTATGTATATCGATATTTTTTTTAACAATAATTAATCATTATTTTTTAATATTATTCTTATTGCTTTTATTTCAAATGGTCTGAAAATATTCTTATTGTCGATAAAGTAGAATTTGGAATTGAACATGCGTAAAACGTACATGTATATAGATCCATACCTATATTTCAATTATATTTACCTTTTTCATATAAACCCATAATTTTATCATAGCAGAACTCGAGTAGCGTTGTTTTCTTTTCGTTTGGAATGCAAAGATATTGTAGTTTGTTGTTTTCATCTTCAGAGCAGTTTAACCTGAAACCAGCCCTATACCAAGATTCTTTGGTTGTGGGACAGGATTCAACTTCAGTTGCCGGAAATCCCTATATGAAAATTAGTTGAGAAAATAATTTATTATAATAATAAATACGCGTAAAAACATATTGAATATTTGTATTCATCTGAGGATGGATGTTTTCTGGATGATAAAATCCAGAAAGCGCTAGCGATTTAAATATATTTTGGAACTGCATATTTTCCTGATTTTTTCCTGATTTTTTGACTATATATATATATATATATATATATATGTGTGTGTGTGTGTGTGTGTGTGTGTGTGTGTGTGTGTGTGTGTTACTCACTATTCACATAATATTTTCTATACATTTATGCGTATAGTTCTTTCCAATTCATTCAGTAGAATAAGTCTAAGTTTTTTTCCCAGAATTTTGGAATCTTGCTAATAAAACGATTAATAACTTATCAACTTAAATACTTCACCTGTGATTGGAGATTTTTCTTGACAAATGCCAACAACAACGGAATCCACCATATATTAAGCATGTCCATATGTTTACTGTGTAACCCCTACTGTTAAAAAAAAACAACAGAAAAAACCCCACAAAACTTTATAAATCTGTCATATCCAACATGATTTGAAAGAATACAAAATGTTGAGTTGGAAGCCAAACAATCTGCTAAACCAATGTCGGCATCTTCCTACTGTTGGGATGTTCATGGTACCCTTTAAGTATTTAGTGAATTGCAACCCATATATGCGCTGTATTTGTTAGGAAACATTTGAGCAATTCTTTCATCATCTAGAAACCAGATCTAGGAGCACCACATGTCACAATAATATAAAATATCATATCTTGGGAGCAAACTGATTAAAATAAGATCTTTGATCTACACAAAGTAGCGACATAACTATAACGGAGCGGATCAAAGATCTTATTTTAATCAGATTGAGCTTGGGTGTAGTTGATCTTTCATTAATGAATTTCTGTGATTCTAAAAACTGCATCATATTCGGATAAGCATGAATAATGATTTTTCTGGTAGTATCTATTCAGTCCTCTACCGGGGATGTCAGGAGTGTGCAAAATTATCCTACCTGCCGAAAGTGCAACCAAGATAAAACAAATATTGCTCTGGGTTCTTTGTAAGGGAAAACTATGTTAAAAAACTCAAACTCTAACGACACATTAAACACTCACACAACATTTAATTATACACTTATTTAAAAGGTCCCAAAGTCAGAGATCTCTGATCTTTCAATAGGCGGCAGAACGTCATCTCTATCATGAATACTGTCAAACATTATACCAGACGATGGGCTAAATTTGAAAAAGAACTTGATACCTTGTCTGAATGGATAAAAAGTATAAGAGGAATACTAGACACATCAAAACAAAAGTGCGTACCATCTATCTTTCTGTGTTTAGTAAACCAGAAGTGATCAAAGAAACAGATAGGTTAAATGAAGAAAATGTTCGGGTTCCATCCTACAAAGCTCAAAACAACATTGTCTTTATTTATAAGGTTCATTATCACTACTGTATTTTAAACGAACTTGGCATGAATTCCAGATTTGGTAATCGTACTTACATTCTAACCATCCTTTCAAAAGATGAAATTCTTCAAAACAATGCTGCAGTTTTAAACACATTTAACAGGGCGGGTGTGACCGGTCAACAGGGGATGATTACCCCTCCTAGACACCCGATCCCACCTCTGGTGTATCCAGGGGTCCATGTTTGCCCAACTATCTATTTTGTATTGCTTATAGGAGTTGTGAGATTGATCACTGTTCGTTATCTTCACCTTGCATTTAATATCTCAGTCAATGGGATGAATGAATACTAGTATGAGTTACCATACCTATACTATGTAAACACCTTATGAAGTTGTTGATGAAATATTGCTACATAGATACCGACACTATTTATGGTGGAGAAGTGTAGTGATCCCATTTGTCATCAAGTTGAAATATAAGTTAACCTCTATGTTCGGTAAAGATCTGAAACAAATGAAGAAGATTGTAGTAGCTTTCCTTTTAAGTTCACTGGAATGTTTCGAATCGACATATGAATGAAATTGAATTTTATTGATAATTAAAACAGAGTCTATGTACAGTGTATTTGAAGTTTGCGTTGAAGGTTACAGCAAGTGATTTATTGATATCCTGAAGAAAAGAAATATTGCCTAATACGGGTATAAAAAACAGGCCACCTGGTTAATATCGTGCGCATGGGATTTCTAACAAACTGCTGGCTGGTGGTCTTGAAAAGTATTGAAAAATCAAACATTTTAATGCTGTTGATTTTGGAAAAGTGTTCTTATTTTTAAAAAAAAAATGCAAAACGTTCTCAGACATTTTTGGGAATTGGTATTTGATTTCTTCCATATGCTTTGGTACATTGCGTCTAAAGTTTTTTCCTTCACAGATCGTTAATATTTTCGTGAGGATTAAATGGTTGATAGAACAATCCCCCCCCCCTTTTTTTTTTTTAATGTTTTGTGAATTTTAGAATCCGGTATAGGCACGATAACTCATACTCCGTTGTACCTTCCGTCCATTCTTCCGTCTTTCAGTCAATTCATCAATCAAATGTCCATCGTTTTAGAGTTATAGCCCCATTACTTGAATTTGTGTTTTCTTTTCTACATTTTGCTATACGATTCAATCTATTGATGATGACCATTGTCATTTACTTTTCCTGTATACAGATAGGGAACATGCATATGTATCGGCCTCAACAAAACTATTCGATTCCAGTTTTTATATAAGGTTATCCATTCCCTATAGTTTACTGCGTACCATTTCTCCTTTCTTCTTTTTGTCATCAATTGGATTTTCACTTTCGTTTTCGCATTTGGGCTGCTTTGACTGTAAACAAAATGTCTGCTATCTTCCGATGAAATAACAGATAGAAAACCAGTCTATCTTGACGTCCAGCGAATTAGATGTCAATTCAATCTTGTACCCATTATTGTGTGCTAATTACTGTACCATTAGCTGTAAAATAACCAAACCTAACCTTGCAAAAGGCTGACGTAGGAAAAACTCTGTCCGCATTATCTAGCATAATACTTCTCCCCTTTTCAAGTTTGTAATGTATGGCACATTCAGAACTTCTAGTAAACATACTAGAAGTACACCTTACTAATGTTGCAAAAATAAAATCTTATTTTTATGTACATGTAAATACCGAGATCACACGCACAGCAATTTTCAGTACTTTCAACACTTTTGGTTTAGATGTTCTTGGTGCTTGACTTACTCCTGTGTTTTACTTTTGGCATTCCATCCAAATTGGTAGATGTTCTTTTGATCATATCAATGTGAATCAAAGAGTCCAATAAAATTGAAAGGTATGCTATTGGAAACCAAGCCATGGTGCAAGGTCACGTGATTTAAATAAACTGGACATTTTAAAAAAATCTTCTCATTGAATAAGGACAACTATGATCCTTCAAATGACAATAAACATTTGTGCGCTAAATATCCTCGTTTTGAAAAGTAATGGTCCGGAAACGAAGAGGGGTGCAAAGTTTAACGTAGAAACATGACTGTTAGAAAACTTTTAAGGTGGGTTTTTTTCCTCCTCAGATAAATAATACAATTCATTTCCTAAATGAAATCTCTCACTTTGTATACAATCATGATTTGATTCCTTCAATTATCTCTTTAACTAATGTTCTGCATGTTTGAACAATTATGTATGAATAATGTAATCTATTCATTCATTCATTCTTTATTTCCCCATTATGGGGTTGAATATAGATATATTAATTACATGCAATCACATATATATGACAAAATATAGAGGAAAACAAAATGATAATAAGCAGAGTGATGATGATGATATATACAATGAACAGATACAGAAGAAAGAAAAAAATATTTTCATACAGACTGACAAGATCGGTTAAGTGATTAGTTAGCCATCACTTGCAGATGACGTATGTAACGCTGATATGTGGCTGTAGCGTTGCTTAAAAAATTGAAGTTTTTAATTTGAAAAACCTCAAGTTCACAAGGATCTAAATTAGTATTTGGTATACGACCCAGGAGAATACAGTATAGATCTTTGTCTGTAAGGCCACACAGTTCTGCAGAGAGATCAATGCAATGGTTGTTTGTGATGTCATTCCACCAATTACCTCGAATGTCGGCAGTTATTGAGCACGGACAAACAATATGTGTAAATAGATTTAGGAAACACACACCACACAGCTGACAATAATCCGGGGAATCTCGACGTTGATCAGTAATCAGTTTGCAAATGAATTTGCACAATCGAATTTCGAAACAATTATTAGGTATATACCAAAATGATGAGGGTTGACGCCCGTTAAAAATTGTAAGAAATCGTGAGAAGTCAGGGTCAGAAGACATTCTCAGGTATCGCATTTCTCTGTGAGTTCTGGTGGTAGCAGAGCGTACAAAAGTTTTCCAGGATTGTTTGGAAGGAAAGGAACCGTTCTCTATCCACTGATGTAAGTAGTCAATGAGGTTATATATGGTCAGGAGTTGGACGATGTCAGGTATAAATCCTACTTGGTTATTTGTTAATCTCACTAGGTATGAAAAAAGTCTAATTAGAAAAGTTTGTTTCGGGAGAGCTTGACTGGACATCCGACATAAACGACCAAAGAACAGAAGTTTCCGTGCGTCTATTTCCACTGAGATTGGAAAAACGTTGAAAAGACTTTCACACATGTCAGATCGTGTTTGGCGGGGAAGATTCTGCGCCGATTTGCAAATAGAATGTTGAAACACTTTGAGACGTTGAGAATCTGCTGTTGACATGTTGTTCCAAAGTTCACAACCGTACAGAACAGAAGGTAGCACAACGGATTTGTACAGTTTTGACAATGATAAAGGGTTGAGATATGGAGAGCCGATATCTGTTAAGGCGTAGAATGAATTTTTTCCTTTCCTACAGGCATTCTTGATATGGTCTGACAGAGATCCTTTATTATTCACAATTATACCCAAATGAGTATGCGAGTCCACACAGGATATAGTTTTTTCCCCTAGAGTCCATATGAAATCCTGGTTAGTATGTCTGCTTTTGGAACGGAACTGCAGTATACAGGATTTGTCAGCGTTGAATTTGAATTGCCATTTTTTTAAATATTCGTTTGCTATGTTTAACATACTTTGCAAAGAGATTGGTGTTAGGCCTATCAAAGAAATATCATCTGCCAATGTGGGACAGTTATTTGCCACATTTAATAGCTTTGTACAAGTAGAGCAATGTTCTAAGGTATCAATTAATTCATCAATGAATACCAAATATAAGAATGAGGACAACACACCACCTTGACGTACACCTTGTAGCACATTGAACCATCTTGATTGTGTTTGATTTACAACAACGGAGCTGGATGTATCTATATGACAATCATTAATAATCGACCAGCATTTGCCATTTACACCAAACTTGTGCAGTTTGTAGAGTAGACCATGTCGCCAGACAGTGTCAAATGCTTTGGAGCTATCTAAAAAAAACCTACATAGACATGGTTACCTTGTTCTAAGTTGTAATTGATTGTCTCTTTTAAATTGAAAGACGCAGTTAGGCAACCTAGTTTCTCTTGGAATCCCTGTTGCTGTTTATTAGGAAAGGAATGATTGTGAAGAATAAACTTTGAGATTCGGTCATTCAAGACACTTTCGAAAATTTTAAGGAAGCATGGCAATAGGGTAACCGGTCTGTAGCTATTTGGGGATGTTTTAGGTTTGTCTCCTCCTTTGTACAAGGGAACAATGAGTCCTTGCTTCCAAGCAGATGGTATCTTGCCCTGAGATATGATCGAATTAAATAGTTTGATAATGCATGATGTTAATCGATTTCCTCCAAATATTATATGTTCATATGTAATTTGATCTGGGCCTGGGGCTTTCCTTCTTTTTAGTTTGTTGATAATCGGGAAAATGTCATCAAAAACAATTGGACCACCGGGAATGCCACCTGATGTTTTGGAGCAATGTGATTCTATTTGTTTATATGTATAGAATCCGGCATAAGCACGATAACTCATACTCCGTTGTACCTTCCGTCCATTCTTCCGTCCATTCTTCCGTCTTTCAGTCATTCATCTATCAAATATCGTTCTTTTGTCCATTGTTTTAGAGTTACAGCCCATTACTTGAATTTGTGTTTTGTTTTCTACATTTTGATGATGACCATTGTCATTTACCTTTCCCGTATACAGGGAACAAGCACATGTATCGACCTCAACAAAACTATTCGATTCCAGTTTTTATATAACGTTATCCATTCCCTAAAGTTTACTGTGTACTATTTCTCCTCTCTTCTTTTTGTCATCAATTGGATTTTCTCTTTCGTTTTCACATTTGCGCGACTTTGACTGTAAACAAAATGTCTGCTATCTTCCGATGAAATAACAGATAGAAAACCAGTCTATCGTGACGTCCAACGAATTAAATGTCAAATCAGTCTTGTACCCATTGTGTGTTAATTACTGTACCATTAGTTTAAATATAACCAAACCTAGCCTTGCAAAAGGCTGACGTAAGAAAAACTCTATGTCCGCATTATCTAACATCATACTTCTCCCTTGTTCAAGTGTGTAATGTATGGCACATTCAGAACTGCTAGTAAACATATTAGAAGTACACCTTAATAATGTTGTAAAAATAAAATCATATTTTTATGTACATGTAAATACCGAGATCACACGCACAGCAATTTTCAGTACTTTCAACACTTTTGGTTTAGATGTTCTTGGTGCTTGACTTACCCCTGTGTTTTACTTTTGGCATTCCATCCAAATTGGTAGATGTTCTTTTGATCATATCAATGTAAAACTTATACGGTACCAATTTTGATGCACCAGATGCGCATTTCGACAAATAATGTCTCTTCAGTGATGCTCAACCGAAATGTTTGAAATCCAAAATAACTATGAAGTGTTGGAGCTAAATATAGCCAAAAACAGCGTGCCAAAAAAGTGGAGCCAATTTCTTCCAAGGATAAGAGCTATGCAAGAGGGAGATAATCCTTAATTTTGAAATGAATTTCTAAATTTTATAACAGCGATTAAATATACATCCGTATTTTCAAGCTAGTAACGAAGTACTAAGCTACTGGGCTGTAGAGACCCTTGGGGACTAACAGTCCACCAGCAGAGGCCTCGACCCAGGGGTCATAATGTAAAACTTATACGGTACCAATTTTGATGCACCAGATGCGCATTTCGACAAATAATGTCTCTTCAGTGATGCTCAACCGAAATGTTTGAGCAATGTGAATCAAAGAGTCCAATAGAATTGAAAGGTATGCAAATGGAAACCAAGCCATGGTGCAAGGTCACGTGATTTAAATAAACTGGACATTTAAAAAAAATCTTCTCAGTGAATAAGGACAACTATGATCCTTCAAATGACAATAAACATTTGTGCGCTAAATATCCTCGTTTTGAAAAGTAATGGTCCGGAAACGAAGAGGGGTGCAAAGTTTAACGTAGAAACATGACTGTTAGAAAACTTTTAAGATGGTTTTTTTTTCTCCTCAGATAAATTATACAATTCATTTCCTATATGAAATCTCTCACCTTGTGTACAATCATGATTTGATTCCTTCAATTATCTCTTTAACTTCTGCATGTTTGAACAATTATGTATGAATCTATTGAAATCTATTGAAATAAGTACTTGAATCTATTTAAATCACCCATTAATGATCGACTCAAGAACTCAACTGTACAATGCACGCAGACATATATAGACCTGTGTCAGCTAAAGAGAAGTTTAAATGCAACGCTAGGTGCCTGTAAATATTAATCAAAGTACTGAAAGTACTGAAAAGCGCTAAGCTGACTTCATGAATTCTGTATGTAATGTTAATGAGCAGGAACAACATAAAAAAAAAGGTTCATGCATTATTCTTTATTTTCGCATAACTAAGTAGTACATTTTCTGTAAGAAAATAACAAATATGGATTGGAAGCAATGTCCTGAAACTTTTCAGCACGTTGAAATATAAATTTTATATGATGTTGTTAAAACAATGGTCACTATAATGATAATTTTGATCCCACACTAAACTAAAACCCTGTCCTTGGATCATGAAATTTACAACTTTGGTAAAGGACACCTGTTCTTATTAAATATCTATAATAAGAATTTAGTATCAATAGCATTACCACCGCTGCGGTGGTCCAGAGGTACAGTGTTCGTTCTGTATGCGGGCGGTCGGGGTTCGAATCCCGGCCGCGACAGACCTAGTTCGTTAAACAGGTAGTGACAGTTCCATCACCAAACTCTCGGCATCAGGTGTGAATGTCACGGGTCCTCGGAGATGGCCTTTAAAACGGATGCCCCGTGTCACAGTAGGTGTGGCACGCTAAAGAACCCTCGCTGCTCAATGGCCGTAAGCGCCGAGCATAGGCCTAAATTTGAAGCCCTTCACCGGTCTTGGTGACGTCTCCATATGAATTAAAAATTGTTAAGAAAAACGTTAAAAAAATACAATCAATCAATAGCATTTAAGTCTATGCTATTCAAATATTTCACAAATGAACACTTTATACTCTGTTTAGCTCCCACCCATCTTCCCAAGGCAAAGGTTTCTGATCCGCTCTGCTCCGGTCCCTGGATCATTAAATGCTCTACATGACTATGCAGTTTTTTCTCTTACAGATGTGATGTTATAGAGAAGAACATTTTTGGTAGAAAATGTGAAAACAGTTGTAATGGTAGTTTTCGGTATAAAGTGTTCAATTGTTATTACGCAACTAACTTACTGTTGTGTTCCAGTTAAATAGTGTATGAAATATTTCTAGAATACAAGTGAAATGAAACAAATCAATAGTTTGATACATAAGCCACTTACAATAGAAAAGAACAAACAAACTGGACAAAAAAGAAAATTACACATAACCACATACACTAACAAATGCCACATGTCAAAACACACCAATAATGCAAGATTATGAAAGACTTTACATCCATTTCATTACCTTACCAGAAATCATTTAAATACACACATAAACATGTATCGGTATGACTTGTACTACAGAATCCAGTGCATAATTATCTGTAAATAGCAATCAAACCATGAAAGTGGAATTATTTTTTGTAATCAATAATGGAGTTATTTTCAATTCAAAATCAGGTTGGAGAGAATCTGAATCCAAATAAGTCCGATAAATACATGTATAACTGAAAACAAAATTTAGAAAGTTATTTAGAAAAGATGTTCATCATACATGTGCAATATTACTTTGAAACTGAATACTGCGTCATCAACAAGAGTGGAGATAGCTCATTTTTAACATGAAAGTTAGTGCAAGAGGATATACTAATTCAAATATGATGATGAATTAGACTAACATATAAGCATGGATTTACATTTAGCAATTGCAGTGATTGTTTGTTATACGTAAATCTTAAAAAAAAAAAACAACAAGAGGTTGTATACAGGTACATTAAACGCTGTACTCATCAACTTGTGTGTATTACACTTCTTGTGTAAAAGCTCATATTCATATTGCAAAGGAGACTCATCCGTTTGTCTGAATGAGACATAATACACATTGCTATTGTTTTAATTTTATAAAACTGTTCTTTATATGAAAATGCTAATAACCTTAGCAAAAAACCATAAGATTCGAAGGTTATGTAGGAGTTCTAATATGAAAAAAAAAAAAACGTAACAGAAGTGACTCGCAATAAATATGCAAGATTTACAACATGTAAATGTAGCTAAATGAGAATCCCAAACTAGGCACTGAAAAGTTACAAAAGTAATTTTCAAACGGTAATGTTCAAACCGCTGTTAGAAATAATGAAGAGGCATCTCACCAAAAAACTAAATGCATCTTTTCTATATGAAAAGATCGTTCAGCGAAAACAAAATGTGGGGACAGGGAACAACGACAGTACATCCATGCCCCTCCCCCTTCTTCATCATTTGTACGTTCGGAAATACATGTAGCATATGCATGTCATTGTCAATTGTTTGTTTGAAGTACAAACAAATTGAAAACACGATTACTTTTCGTTGTATGTAGCATGTTGTGGGCCGCAAACCATTTCACATTCATGCTTGACACAATGGCAATATTTATCTAACACTTGTTCTAAACATATGTATTTCAGTATACAGCCCTCGTAAAATTCCACGCGGTGTTTTGAATACTTAAAACCGGGGTATTGTATTCCATAATATAATATAATATAATGTTGTACCTTTTATCTTTTCCTTGCCCCAAGACTATTATTTTTAGTATCATTTTTGAAACTAAATCACAAAATCAAATTTGATTGTGTTGATGATGATTCTGAAGAATATCTTGGTCGTTTAGAAATAATAAAGTAAGCTTAAGTTACACCGTTGCATCCTCTAAATTTCTGCATGACCGACTTACATATATGATCGGGGAAGGTGTAAGCAGTTACGCAATATCATCCTTCTGAGACACCGATCTCTGTCCTTCGCTGTCAAAACATAATCGTGCACAAATTCTTTCTCGTTCATAATGGACGCGGATCAGTTAATTTTTTACTGTGTTGCACACATTTTTGCTGCGTCGGACAAAAGTTTTATTGAGTCGGAACAGCAGCCAAAACACAAGTGGAAAACCCTCCTGACTCGTGTATAGCTTAATGACGTTGCTTCTAATTATAGATTGCACCATGCAAATTGATTTTCCTGACCTCTAAGCGACATGAGAAGGTAACAATGCAAAGGCACCCTAGCTAAAACGGTTTCATATACATATTCTTATTCAATTTTAGATTTTGAATCACTTTAATTATTACACACACAGATTCAAATGGGAATTTTAACTGAAGAACGACCTGCATCTGTGTCTCACTGTCCGCAAGAATGAGGACAAAAATATCACGCTTTTTATACATATTTTATTCA
This sequence comes from Ostrea edulis, assembly GCF_947568905.1. Taxonomy (NCBI): domain Eukaryota; kingdom Metazoa; phylum Mollusca; class Bivalvia; order Ostreida; family Ostreidae; genus Ostrea; species Ostrea edulis. Next base: position 80,718,493 of record NC_079166.1, on the reverse strand, counting down.
CTGTTCAACGAACTGTATTTCCGGAGAAAAAAATGCAACTGCAGATATGAATGTTATCCCCGTGCTAGATCGGTTGCAAAATTACGACTACTTTAAACACGACTTGTTGACTACAGCGATGCATAAATTCGCCTATAGGTGGCGATAAACCGGAAACATGATGACGAAAGCAAAATCCAACTGGCGGCAATAAGCGCTTAAGCTACGCTTAGCGCTTAAAAAGGACTGCAGAGTATCACAGATATATTTAAATGTCGAAACTAAACAGACTATACAAAATCTATGTAGAGGTATGTCAACTTACAATGAAAAGGTGAAGATACTTAATTGTGATCAACGTGGTAACTCCTGTAACGAACACAAAATTAAGAGTTGGGTAAACACGGATTTAGGACATACCACGGGTGGGATCAGGTGTCTAGGTAATCTCGGCTGAGATTCGGCTCGGCTGAATATTTGGACTGACGCCTTCACCAAATCGCGGAGCAGTCCTTCATAATTCATGTCTAGAAATTTTCTTTCATCTTCGACTGGTTCTAGCAATTAACAAATAAATGATTTGACTGTAAAACTAACTCTACCACTATTAATTTTCCATTGCTTACCGTCTAGGTAGGAAAATCCCAAAATGAAAAGAGTCACTAAATTCTCCATTCGAATGATGACTTCCATGGCACAATATTTCATCTCCTGAAATTGAAGAGTTCCTTAGTCTATATCATCGTTACCGAAACATTGTGTCTCCGCATACCGTCTTGTATATCGCCAATTTACAAAAAAGAAACAAATTATTGGAACTCAATTAGAAAAATATTGCGCCATGGAAGTCAACATTTCAACGAAAAATTTAGTAATAGTTTATTTTATGGAATTTACATAATTAGACGTTAAGTAATGCAAAATTAGTAGTGATACAGATTTGGTTTAATTGTCAAGTAAATTATTTGAAGCGAACAGCAGTGGCATGTAGGTGCATATTAATTGCTAGAACCGGCCGAAGCTGAAAGTAAATTTCCAGACATAAATTATGAAGGGCTCCTCCGAAATTCGGAGAAGGCGTCAGTCCAAATATTCAGTCGAGCCGAATCTGAACCAAGATTAGTGCCTTGGATGAGTAAACATCCACTATTTAATGGGTACACTCACTGTTCCCCCTATATCATGATCAGGTAAACGGAGTAATCCGTAATACAAATCAGTGTGCAAAGAACGGTCTCAATTGGTACGAAACACGTCAGACAGCATTCTACCCAATGATAGGTTGTATTGGTAAATTAGATCGTTATAACAACCATAGAATTTGCGAAATGCTGCCTTAAACGAAATTGTTAAAATCCCTATAACATCAACGTATTTGTCAGTAGCTTTCGTCGATTTAAAAACTGGCCATGCGCAGAATAAACCCTTGCATATCGAACAGCTGAAAGACATAAACACGATACACAGGTGATAATGGAACATTGCTACATATATATGGAAAGTTGACGATGGGGAATTTTTAGCCGAATTCAACCCGTTTGAGAGTTGTGTTGTTATTTTCAGTTTGCCGTTTACATTTATGTTCAATAAAATGTTTGATTATGAAGCAGGTGTGGAAAACTCCATGGCGTCTTTTTTCGAGTTCACTGGGTTTTATTAAACGGGAAAAAAATCGAGACCCCGTGTCACAGCAGTTGCATTCTAAATCATTTTAGGTTTTACACATGTATACCAAGTTTGGAGTTGCTCTGGAGCCAAAATCTCTACCCCAGGGATCAAGAAATTTACAACTTTGGTACAAGCCTTCCTGCTCTACATCACTATGCATTTAGTTTTTCTTTAAGGTATGCAGTTGTAGAGAACAGACGTCCCACACACCACAGTTCCCAGCATCGCGTGAATGAGGGATACAGTGCGGGGTTCTTCCCGCTTCACCCGTCGTTACTAATTTAGTACCAATAGTATTAAAGAAGATTTTTTAAAATACAATTTCAAGGTCACGTGGGGATCTGGGTTAGAATAGGTCCTCAGGTTCAGTGGTTGTATATTGCTTAACGTCTCAATCGAGATTTTTTTCACTCATATGGAGATGTCATCATTCTAACCGTGTGGTATTAATGTAGACACAACACAGTTGATTTTTTTCGTTAGGTTCTATATTTGTGAATCTTGGAGATGAATATACTATATAATATACACCCAACAAAACATATAACAACATATCATTTACAGTATCAACATAAATAAATTATCACATTGTTATGATAAAATCTAGATATCTTACATTTTTCATAGGTAATAAAATAATTGCATTACACTGAATTGATCTGTACTATGTAATAGAAATAACTTCTATTTTACTCAAGCAAAATAGATTGAATATAATAAATCTCAATTATGAGTATATATACAATGCTAATATACAATATCATAAGCAATAATTACAATAGGTACCGAATTGTGGATTCAGGCAAAAGAAAGAATTGGCACCATCTCCATGGTGTATTTACAACACATCAGACTTTCAAGGTCTTCAATAGCTTGTCCAATTTCCTTCAATTCTTAGATAATGGCAAAATATATAGCACTGGCAATCTCTCTGACTGCTAACTTCAAAGTGATTTAAATTTACAGAATAAAACTCTCCAGAACTTTGACCTTCAAGACCTTCCAATAAAATTCCAGGAATACTTAGTGACCAATCAAAGACTACTGATCTCTAAACTAGTCCTCTGCCTATACTTGTCTTGAATGAATAACACACTAAAGACAACTCTTATTCTAAAGAAAGATAACTCTGGTTATACTTCAGTAATAGAAACGTGCAGTGCTGGTTAGTAATATGTACATGTATTTTATATAAGTAATAAATTTGTATTGTTTATTTACAAGTATTTAATTGGTATATTAATACTTAATTTTAGATTATTTTAAGTTTGAAAAACACTTCAAAATAACACATTATCACATCATTGCCGGTCAGGGGCTCTTACAACCGAGGGATCTCGCGCCACACCTGCTACGACACGGGACCTCGGTTTTTTTTAGGTCTAATTCGGAGGCCCAATTTAGTCGCCTCTTACAACAAGCGAGGGGTACTGAGAATGTACTCTAACCTGGATCCCCACGGGATGAATATAGGTCCTTCAGATGAGACCGTAAAATAACCAGGATGTGGGGTTGAAGAGAAGATTTTTGAAAACTGGTAAATTTGTGCCCCACCCCTAAGGCCCCAGGAGTGCAGGAGTCCTAAAATTTACAATTTATGTTACCCTTGCCCAAAGATGCTTCATACCAAATTTGAAAAGAATTGAAATGGTAGTTATCAAGAAGTTAAAAATGTTCAATTTCTTAACACAACATGGACTATGGACGCTGATCAAATTAAAGAAAATCCCTTTCTGAGGTTTGATTTTCAGTAGTGTCGATGTTAGATACACTCCCATACTCACTAATGAGCACACCCAACATCTAATTTCAATTAGATTGCATTACAACCTAGGTAAAAGTTATTCATTGTTTCCTCACAACAAACATTTCCCACTCACTTATTCCATGACCTTTACTGAACACCCTCAGCTGACCATAAAGCGTACAAAACTTGTGAATATTTGGTTCTACCACAGTAACTGATACACGTACCTATTTTTACTGCTTAACCAACACAATCAAATGTTGCACTTTCAGGGACACTAAGCATGTCTTGTTGATGAGTTTAATATTGAGGAATACATTTTGTACAATTTTTAAGTATACCATGAATCAACTAGCTGTCCTCACAATGTCTACACAACATTGGCACACAAAGTGAAGTACAACCAATGCATTGTTTAAGGTGGATCCATCCTCATGTGGTTTATCAATATTAATGGTTAAAAGTGGAAAAACTGTATTAATTTCCACTCAATATAGTTAAATTTAATCAATAACCAAAGAAAATGTGTATGTTGCCACCTTTTTAAAGATGTCAGACATACAAAAACAGAAGTATATATCAACATAAAATAATCACACATTTTCGTTAAACAGAATAATGAAAATTAATAAAAACTTGTTGGAATGACAGATTTTAAATGTCAACAGTGTAAGAAAACTGCTAATTCATAAATGTATGAAAATTTTACTTGTGGGTAATAGGGAAATCATTATATCATATACCTAGTAGTGTATCAGCCCTGATACACCTATCTTGGCTAGGGTGAGACAGCTGCAAGTAGGTAGGGCTGTCTCGCCCTAAGGGCCGAGATATCTCTGTCTCGGCCCGTTGTCAAGGGGCTGTCTCGCCCTCAAATTTCAAATGGTTATTTCTTCTTTAATCTTTTGAAATCTAACATAACTACATGAAAAAATGATGTTAGACACAATTTTTTTTAAATATAATACTTTCTTCCACGACAAAATTTAATTTAAGCAGAAAAATTAAATAAAAACGTTTTCAAAAACAGCGCTAAATTGTAGCGAGTATCTAAGCAAAGGGGGGTAACCCAAGTAACAATTGTTTATTTAGAACAATAACACGTTTAACTTCATTTAAAAACAATCAACGTTCTAGGCGACAAAAAACAGTAGGAGGATTATGGAGGGTGATACTAAAGCATTATTAGAAATTCCCGGTCCTAATGGAGATCAAAATGTTAATTTACGGTAATTTTGATGTAGAAAATTAAAACGATTTCCCGAGGACTTGGCAATAAAACGAGAAAAGCAGAGCCAATATCTTCCGATGTTTTTCAACGACTTATAGATCCTAAACAGATGGGAAACGGTAAAAAAAAAAAACTTACTTCAGTATAAGGTAACATTCCCTAAGCAAATAAATAGCAGCATCAGATCTGTAAACATTCCCGTTCATACGATGACGCCACGTAAACAAAGTTCTACAACTCTTACAAATTATATGAAAATAATGAAAACGGGCGAGTTTGGTAAATCCGAAAAAAGAAATAAAAATAATTCACTTATTTCCAATTTTAGTATTCATTAGCAAGCCCCTAGGAGCTGCTTAATAGTATATACATGTACATGAACAGCACAGCGATAGATATGACGAGTTTCTCAGCCAAGCAGTTCAGAAACGTTCAGATTCTAGACCACATGATGAGGGGATGTCCATGATTAATCATCCAATTATTGTGACCAGCAGTGGAATAAAGCTACAAAACCCAGACTTTAGCATGTTTCACAATGCCAATAGTACTGGAAACATAACCATTAAAGTAAACTCACCGAAGGAATAAAATAGTCAAATATCGTTGTATAGTATACCATGTATTTATGTTTGGGTCAATACCCCCCCCCCCCCCCCCCCCATTTTAAAAAAAATGTTTATCAGCTTGTTGTGCTTTAGGTATATGATATAAACAATATCACACTCTAATGTTGATCTCGGACCTGGGATTGCCCGTCGAGTGATCTCGGCCCTCGCCCTACGGGCTCGGGCCGAGATCAACTCTCGGGGCCAATCCCAGGTCCGAGATCAACATTAGAGTGTGATATTCTATATGTACCATAGACATGCAGTAGAGGAGATTCCATCATAAGAGTTATTGCCCTTGACAACATTTTTAAAATTATAAATAATTGATTATCTATGGAAAATAAAAACTTTTTAGTATCAAAAGTTTACTAATTTTTTTTTTTATTTTATTCAGTGAATAAAATTCCTCTAACAGATACATTTCTATCATGCACAAAATTTATTTTGCAAAAACCTATGGCATCACATGAGGATTGATCAACCTTAGCAGGTTCTTAATTTCAATAAAACTAGTCTTGTGATACCCATGTATAAGAAGGTACAAATAATGAACATCACTGTTCGTTATCTTCACCTTGCATTGATCAATCTCAAAATTCCTATAAGGAGTACAAGAAATTAGTGTAGTAATTTGACCAACATTAACCAGTAATTAATGTAATTTGACCAACACTAACCAGTCATTATTGTTGTAATTTGACCAACACTAACCAGTCATTACTGTTGTAATTTGACCAAAACAACCAGTAATTTGACCAACACTAACCAGTAATTAATGTAATTTGACCAACACTAACCAGTAATTATTGTAATTTGACCAACACTAACCAGTATACAGTTATTGACTGGGTTCGAGGACAACAGCTGTTTTGTTTGACCCGAGAACGGGTCTGTTGCCCGAAGCCGTAGGCTGAGGGCAACCGATCCGTTCAAGGGTCAAACAAAACAGCTGTTGTCCGAGGACCCAGTTAATAACTGTTTTGTTATACACCCTCATTTTTAAGGTTGTTTTTAGTAGGTGCACGGTCTGGTTTGTTGACTTTAAACGGGACGGTGTGATTGCGTACAATTATCACCGATTCCACTAGTTTAAAAGAAAACATACCTAACATCCTAATTGATAATTATATTTTTCGTGTATCTGCTCTGCTTTTCATCAACTAAATTCTGTATTTCATCACCAGTCAAATCTGTGAACCTCGCCACTGCGTAAACAAATCAGCAGACCCAAGAATCACGTGACTTGCGCATAGCTTTAACACGAATAAAATAAAAATAAGTAAACTTCATCTTATACAAGTGATTCTAGAAAATGAACAAATAATTTTTCTATGTTTTTGCTGTCTCTACTTTGAAGAATTATGAATTTCATCTTCCGTTGCTGTCGCAAAATGTGCATCCGCCATTTCTCTTTATCCAAACGGCACGGAAAGATAACTCGAGTTAGCGCCATATGACGTCATCAGTCAACAGTCTCTTTTAACAGTTCCCGGTCCAACAGTCGCCAGAACAGTCAAAATGTTGGACTTTTTTTGTAAGGAGTTATATAGGAACTGTTTTATAGGGGTATAACAATAATTACTGTTGTAATTTGACCAACACTAACCAGTCATTATTGTTGTAATTTGACCAACACTAACCAGTAATTAATGTAATTTGACCAACACTAACCAGTCATTATTGTTGATCAACACTAAGCCATTTGTTCTATTAGCCTCATTTAGTGATCGAATAAACTACAGTAAACAATTGTCAAACTGATTGCTCACGAATTCCACTTTACACTGCAAAAGGATGTTAACTTAATACTCTGATAAAATCCATTGTAGTATGTAGGGAAGGAGGTTTGGGCTGGACCAGGATTGTAGTATATAGGGAAGGAGGTTTGGGCTGGACCAGGATTGTAGTATATAGGGAAGGAGGTTTGGGCTGGACCAGGATTGTAGTATGTAGGGAAGGAGGTTTGGGCTGGACCAGGATTGTAGTATGTAGGGAAGGAGGTTTGGGCTGGACCAGGATTGTAGTATGTAGGGAAGGAGGTTTGGGCTGGACCAGGATTGTAGTATATAGGGAAGGAGGTTTGGACCAGGATTGTAGTATATAGGGAAGGAGGTTTGGGCTGGACCAGGATTGTAGTATATAGGGAAGGAGGTTTGGGCTGGACCAGGATTGTAGTATATAGGGAAGGAGGTTTGGGCTGGACCAGGATTGTAGTATATAGGGAAGGAGGTCTGGACCAGGAATCAAACTTGGGACTCCTGCACTACTTGTTTGGTGCTCTAACCACTGAGCTATCCAGACTGACATCCATGGTGCGTTTAGCCCTAACTATTACAAATCTCCTTCCTTTTATTTGTTTTCGCCCTCAAATACACACAACCCTCATTCTTTTCACCCCTGGACAGACAACCTGCAGTGCAGGGATGATCATTGGCACCAACTGTAGTATAGTGGAGATTTGTTTTCGGCTGGACCTGGAATTGGACTCGGGATCCCTGCATTACTAGTCAGGTACTCTAACCACTGAGCTAAACATGGTCAATAAAACCCTAACTACTACACTATATTATAATATGTTGCTCATGAAATGAAAATTCAGTGAAACTTGATACTTTTAGTGCGAGTTCATTGTGATCCATGTACTTTAGAGTAATAAGAAATGAGAGGAGGTCAAGCTATCCCGTCCTATAATTTACTCCATAAAAATGGAAAAACAAATTTTGCTGGACTTAACAAATTATAATATATAATCTCAATGTGTAATACATTCTAAATTTGGTGGTAATTGTGGCCCCACACAAACCTAATGTGCTTTGAAATGTGTTTGAACTTAATAATGAATAATAATAATGACTGGTTATTTACTAGCGTTTTCCAAGCATGTTCAAAGTGCTTTACAATATATTATTACCCCGGCAGACCTTGTATCAATCTAGAACTTTCTCAGCTTCCTGGAAAGCATACATTGCAAGCTGCCTATACTGACGCTAGAGCACTAGCGTTCTAACATCGTTCACTGTCTATAGCCAGGTACCCCTTTTTACACTTGGGTGGAGTTAGGAAATTCATGTAAAGTGCCTTTCCCAAGGACACAACGTCGGCCCTGCCACGGCCAGGACTCGAACTCACCTTTCAGTCGAGAGTCTGACAGCCTAACCATTAGGCCACCGACGCCACTAAATTAATTACTGAATGTGACACCGAACTAGCCTTTAGTGCTAGAGTTTGAAGAAATTGCATGTACATTGTATGCAGATATGGCACACCAACAAACATGTATGTGATACTTTTTTGTTTTGATCAAATGCAGCTCTATTCTTTATGAGGTGAAGATTTTTTTTAATTTTTCCCCACACACACGTGTGGATATACTCTTATGTTACATTTGACACACACACACACACACACACAGGCACGCACACACACACATGGATATATTCCATTGTCCTACTACAGAGAAAAATCAAGGCATTTGATTGGATGACAAGCCGGGAATATGATGAGATACAAAACGGCGTCAATAGATCCGTCATGTATACTTCCCTGCTTCGTAAAATAATTTTTTTTGGATCACTCTGCAGTAAGACATATTCATTATAAGGATTCTTCGCAGGGTATATGGACGCATATTCCCTGTCAAAGCTTACATCCTTTCTCACCTAACGGCTCGGAATAATATGTACTTTGACAGGTACTGAGAGTCCATATACCCTGCCAAGAACCCATATAATTAATAATGTTACATTTGGCACACACACATGCATATATTCCTGTGTTACATTATTCCTGCGGTTTAAAATTAACAGACAGGCATGACAAAATTCAATCTTAAAAGCTCATTTGAGCTTAATAATACATGTAAAATACAACTGCAGAATAGATTACAAAATAGACATTGATAGAGCAATGTATATTGTCCACATTAAAAATTTTAAAATCATCTCAATGATGAAAAATGCAGATATTCCACCATACATTAAATGCATGCTTTAAAAAAACTACAATTTAAATAAAATGTATAAAAAATCAAAAGAGATACCATAAAGCAGTTTCATAAAATATTTAAAAAAATTGTAAAGGTTTCAGAAGCATCGTAAAATACACATGTAATACAAGAAAAATATTATTACATCTATCATTCATTTAAGGTAGCTCACAACACTAAAGCTTATACTCTGTATGACACCACGTCACAAGATGGTGATTTAAATATTTTGTGAAATTATTTGTATCGATTGATTTGTTTGTCAATCATCGTAGCTCAGTGGTTAAAGCATAGGGCTGGTGAACTGCAGATCTTCAGTTCAAATTCCCCAGAGTATTTTGTGCATATGTAATGAAATATTTTTTTTGAAAATCATGTTTTAATCCAAATTTGTATATTTTTTGCCTTTTTTTTTTTCCATATACTTATTGTATATCATGATATCTTTTATAATTAAATCAATTTGTACTCATTTGAGAAACTATTTCTGGTGTAGTGAGCCACCTTAAGAAACGAATATCATTTTTGAAATATACACGAGGGTATGAACAGCGACACTTCACGCCTGCGTACTTCATAATGCGTGTTAGTGCTTCATGAATGAAAAGTACGCCAGCATGAATCACTGCTGTTCATACCCTCAGCGTATTTTCAAAAAAGAAATTTATTTCTTAATATTTACAATCTATTTTCATTTCTGTTCAATTTCCAGCCATTAATATAGACATACTATATTTATCAATACATGTATTCATATGTGCATTGTTCACAACTGTTGCACATTGATGAAGAAATCCTATTGGGCTATCGGTACAATTGGTAACGATATGAAAGACAAATACATTGGAAATGTAAATATATACATGTGAAATGTTTAATTATCCTTACAGAATTTTATTCACATTCTAATCATGAAATTTCTTTTACTTTTGAAATAGTGGAATATGGAAATTTCCTGTCACACGATAACAACAACAATGGAAATTGAGCAGCTACAGAGATACATAGAACCCACGACACTGCAACAGTATAACAAAGATACATATAAAGTCTGGGGTAGGTAAAAATGACACGTTTTGATTGGTGGCTACACCCATGACAATTTTGATTGGCTGCTAAGCCAGGGGTGGATAATCATGCATGACCTGGTCATATTAAACTAGGATTTAATAAAATGTGATGTCACACTGCCCTATTTCCATACACACATTGAAATGAATCAAGTTACATAGATAAAAACCCATTGTTGAAATCACATCATATACATTCATGATTTAAAATTTAATATCTAGTTTTATATATATAAGTGTATTCAGAAAATTAATGTGGGCTGGTTTTAAACTTTCCTATGAAATACAACCCATGGTAATTTTCTCTACATCCACCATCATTGGACTAGAATAATCCATGATGTTCACGTTGCCCTGTCTGCATTTACTGTGGTTCTTCTTCGGATGAGACCTCAGCCTCCACTGGGTCCTCAGCCTCCACTGGGTCGTCAGCCTCCACTGAATCCTCAGCCTCCACTGGGTCCTCAGCCTCCACTGGGTCGTCAGCCTCCACTGAATCCTCAGCCTCCACTGGGTCGTCAGCCTCCACTGGGTCGTCAGCCTCCACTGGGTCCTCAGC